>NC_134491.1:38183314-38200246 GCF_040206685.1 Ascaphus truei
TCACACATAGACACACTCACACATAGACACACTCACACATAGACACACTCACACATAGACACACTCACACATAGACACACTCACACATAGACACACTCACACATAGACACACTCACACATAGACACACTCACACATAGACACACTCACACATAGACACACTCACACATAGACACACTCACACATAGACACACTCACACATAGACACACTCACACATAGACACACTCACACATAGACACACTCACACATAGACACACTCACACATAGACACACTCACACATAGACACACTCACACATAGACACACTCACACATAGACACACTCACACATAGACACACTCACACATATATATATATACACACACTTTGTGTGAAGACATCTAAATTGGTACAAGTACTAAGGGGTGGGTTAAATTTGGATTTACTGCGTAGTAAGGTAAACGGACCCTCCCCTGCTGGTCTGGTACTTTCATCAGCAAGACTCTGCATTACATCCAGAAGGGCATGGTCCCTTGAGTCAAAATCCTCAAAGGGAGAATTGGCACTCTGTGCTAGTTGTCTTCTTCAGAAAAACTTATGTAAAGAGAACTTTCTAGAAAATAGGTTTAGATCCTTAATGCTCTCAAAGATGTTTATATTATTGGTGGGGCAAAAGGTCAAACCCCTAGACAGGACAGAAATATGTGCGTCAGATAGTGTTTTACTAGACATATTAATCACTTGCGTCGACCCCGTCCCCTCCTGAACTGTCTCGTGTTGTCCTGGTCCTTGTATGCCCATACTGACCAGTCTCTTAAGTAGTCGGCCTTCCCCCCTCCTCGTTTTCCTGGACCTTGGACAATGTAATTGGGACCAGAACGTTAAAAAAAAAAACAGAACCAGAATGTACGGTAAAAACTTACCTGGACTCTGCCGGCGTCTCTCGTGTCCATGGCAATCCAGCGTTATGCCGCGGGGTCATGAGACATCACGTGTCAAATGACGCTGTGGGTGATGCCATGCGAGTTAAGGAGAGGGGGCGCGCAGAACCAAAAGGGGCAGGCAAGATGGGCGCAGCATAAAAAGTTTGCCTGCCTCTGTTCTAACGATTACTTACTTTGACAATAACCACATTATAATCTGGACATGGGATTCTGTTATGAACCCTCAACACCTTAATTGAAGAGTCATGCAGGTCTACAGATAAACTAGCTGTCAGCCTTTATGAACTAGTGAGGCTACAGAAGAGTTTGAATAATCAAAAATTTCCAGAGTGCAATATTTCCAAGAACTCTATAAAACTCTATAGTGTGTCTCTCCGTGTGTGTCCGTTGGCAATAAAGCATTGAGTATTTGTGTGTGTGTGTGTGTGTGTGTGTGTGTGTGTGTGTGTATATTTTTCATGTGTAGTGCCTGTAATTGGATATATTTGTGTATGGGTGTTTAGGTTTCTTTATAATAGCACTGGTGAGTTAGTGCCTGTCTAACTTCAAGCCAACATACTGCGGTGTAAAGGTGCTAAATACTTGATTCCTGCTTACTCTGTCCCTTTACATACTCCAAGTTTTGTGCTGTGTCCCCTCAGTGATATTTTAATAATCCCCTTTATCTATTTCCATGGATCCCGTGACAAAATAATTATCCATTTTCAAGTTTATATGCAACATGTTTTTTATATAAAATCATACTTGAAGGAGACCGCATAACAATAAATATACGGTAATTTCTTGGAAAGGGCTTGCCAAAATGGAATACCGTTGCTTTATTTCTTACGCTACTAAATAGCCAAAAATGAATCCTATACCAACTGTATAACTTGTATGAATGTGTACAAACAAAAAACATATGAAATGTACTTAACATTCATGTACTTTTATTTCAAGATATTATTCAAATTAAATATGTAGGTGTACTTTTGTAAAGCTCCGAAGCATATCTTAAATTGTAAAAAACAAACAAAAATAAATGTATATATGTTGGGTGCTCAATGTGTGTAGCTACATATGCTTGCAACCTTTTTAATTACTGTTGAGATGTTTCGGATAGCGGACTCCACTTGATATGCTTATTGCTCACGCTGCTCGCTGTGGTTTGCTATTGAATATCCTTTTCTTTTATGTTTATTTCAGCTGTAACCAAAAGATGGGTAAGAAGAGCAGAGTGAAAACCCAGAAGTCGGGGAGTGGTGCTACAGCAGCAGTGTCACCAAAAGAAATGCTGAATCTTATAGGGGAATTATTGCAAAGTAAGTGTTCAATCCAACACACAAAGAGATGCCTTGTATCATTTAGAACTCATCCATAAATGGTACATATTTACCAAGCAGTCTTCTACTATAAGACATCTTCTATCACTGGAAGACACCCTTTAGTCCATTCAGATCAGTGGGCTGGTTCGCCGAACCGGTGCTTAATTCTCTCACCTGTACGGGCGGCATCTTTCCCTAGCATCTTTCCCTCTTCTCAACATGGAGCGGCGTTGCCATGGGGATGGGGTGACGTAACTGCATCACGTGACACCCATTCTATGACAACTGGGCGCTACTTTACGTGGTGTCATGGCAACACGGCACCATGTGACGCCGTGCTGCCATATTGAGAAGATTTGCAAGGAAAATATGCCGGGAGATGCGATGCCGGAGCATGCTGGGAGAGGCCAACTGATGCCCCACTTGGTACTTTGAGGTCGGGGAGATCTGGGGGGGCAGTAGGTGATGTGAGATGCAAGGGTGTTCGTATACCTGAGAAACTTAACCCGTGTCTAACATGGCGCTTAAATATCCCTCTATTAGCAGAGACACATTAACGGGGCTCCACAAAAGCGGTCGACCTTTTTGATCAGTCTTGGTCTTTTTAAATCATGTTTGTCTCCTGCAGCACTATTCAGAATGGATGCGCAACGTCATGTGGCGCCACAGCATCCCATTGCCATGGCAACACTGTGTTGACGCCGCCCGGCCATTTTGAATAGTGCTGCCGGTGAAAAAGATGATTTTAAGGGCGACATGACAGCAGAAGGCCGGGAGACGCCTCACAATTTTGGCCCAGTTTTTCGGGCCCTGCATATAAATGAAATAAAAAGAAAACTGCTCACAAATTGTAAAATTAACATGTGAATGTGACCGTACTTATATATAATACCTTGTATAAAACCCAGTGGTTAAACCATATATGTGCACCAAAGAAAAAATACTTTTAAACTTAAGTGATGGGGAGATAACTGATGAGCAGCAGACTATGGTGGATCACATGTGAAGAAAAAGACGGAGCATAGTGTAAAATAGTACAGATATAATTATAAATATTAAAGTGGTATGATATGCACGTACAGAAAGGACACATCAGTTGGACAGGGCATGTTCAGGGTACATGTTACCGCTCTGATGGTGGATCAAATACATCTGGTGAGTGTCCGCTAATCATACGGTTCTCCTGTTCCAGTCACAGCAAAAGGTTCTTTATACAGGCTGAACAGGGCTCTGGTGTGGCACTCAATCCAGGAACACGTCTGCTTGCTTGAAGATTCACAAGCGTACTGTCCCTTTAAGGTGGCAAACTCTGTACTAGTACAGCAGAACAAATCAATGCCACCTCAATAAACTACAGGTTCTAGGGGAGTCCCACAGTATGTGCTCTGGCGCCACTTGCAGCACACCATGTCACAGGGTTTTGCCGTGACCCACGACCAACCTGTGCTGGCTCAGTTCCAAAGCTGAAGGCTATCCGGACAAGTCACAATAGTAAGCTGGGGGGATAATACTTGCCAATAAGCTGATCGTTTACACTTCCCCGTTCGACCACGGCACCAAATGATGCGCGGGTCGTGACATCCGGGTTACTAGGATGACGCGTCCCTGGAAGGTAAGTGTATTATAGAGGTCTCGCATAGTCTCCCAGCATGTAATTTAAATGCCTGGGGGGAGAGGGCGTGTCCTCTATTAGGACCGCGCCCCCCAATTTGCGCACTGCTACTATAGAGCACAGGTTGTGAGAAAATGTCAGTATTTACAGATCATTGGAACTCAGCTGTTCGGCTGCTGTTCACGTTCCAGTTTCACAATTATTCGCGCTATTCCACAGATGATTATTGTCCAGAATAAACAAACGTATCGCGAGAAAACCCGTTGCTAAAATTTCTGAATCCCACTACTGGCTCATGGGTATCTTTTTATAGCAGGCGACCTATGCTGATGTAATCCACAACTGATGAAAGAACAAACCAGATACATTTCACACTTCATTTTTAAAAAATGTATATTATTATTGTGCCTGTAGGGGGTAGATTTTGCTGCTTTTAATAAAGGTTAAGCCTACCATTACCCCTACCAGTTAATAATATATCTGTGTTGTGTAGCCTGGTTGCAGCACTTAAGGGAACAGGGGTTAACTCTATGCTCAGGAGGGAATGTTGCAAGTTTCATGTAACAAAACTTAGTTGCAGTTAACCCACATGGGGGCGCCAAGTAACATTAGAGGCATCTGCCATTGACCCTCCCTCTATGTCTCCATTATGTGCCATGGGGTATGAAAGGTGGAGAGGGTGGCCCCTGTTAGGCTAAGATTATACTACTTACTTGCACGTCGGACCTCATAGACTTTAACACGCCTGTTGCCCGAGCAATGTGTGAACTGAGCTGCAGGTGATTGAGGCGGCGTGGTAGATGCATCAAGAAGCTGGTTCGCCCTCATTAGCTGAAACGCTCACGTATTAATTTTTTTCACTCATATGGTTGAAAACTCACAAATATATGACAACCCGTATTCGTTTTTGTTTTACATGGTATATATTTTTATTATAGGCCTATTATGACCATATAGTCACAATTTATATTACACAAAATTATTGATGCGCTTGGACATTTTTTTCTATGTATTCAGTACAGTACATGCATTGATAAGTGGGGAAAAAAGGTAGTGCTTCCCTTTAAGTACATTTTCGCTTTACATACATGCTCTGGACCCATTGCGTACTTTAATACGGGGTATGCCTGGAGTATGTGACCATAGTATATGAATCAACTGTTGCACTTACAAATGAGTAAGTAATGAAGACTGGAACCAACAGTTGCAGTTGTTTCCTCTCCTCAGCTTGGTGGTCATTAGGAGGCAATGTTATTGGTTGTTCTGAAGTACAGCCACAGGGTGGCAGTTTTTATTGTACAAGGACACGGCCAGCAGTCCCAGCTGCTGTTGTTGTGTTTTTTTTTTTTTTCTTACCCCACTTTTCTCTCCCCTTTACACGACTGGAAACCGGAGGATCCCCAGAGCTGAACCTTACTAATTTCAGCTCTGGGAAACACCCTGGTTTCTGAGATACCAGTGAAGACACCGGCATTTCAACCCCTAAAAGGGGGCATGTAATGGGATTCAGTTCTCCCATGTCACGTGGGCCAGTAGGAAGCTGTAACATCATCTGATAAGTATCTCTCTAACCAGGGTGTCCCTGGGGCTAAATAGAATAGTTTAGCTCTGGGACCCCCAAACCCCATCCAATAAATGTGAAGCTAATTTAGCAGATTAAGTACTGTAGTCTGTTTATGGGGATTCGTTTAGGTTGCTTGATGACCAATTCTATACCAAGCTGTGGTGCATGTCATTATAACCTCTTGTCAACTCGGTTGTCGATATAAAAGAGCAATTCTCCCTTCTCAATTTTTCCGCCACCCAATTTTTTACATGGATATGTAGCATGGGTACCTTGGAGCTGCAGGTAGTGTCTATGCTGTCCCATGGCAGTCCTATTGACCTTCATCACACTGGCAATTTTAATCAAAAAGATGGTACTGGTATCTCGGGAACCAGTAGTTCCATGGAACTGAAATAAACAGCTCTGGGATTCTGCTTCCAATCCAGGGGGGTGGGGAGGGGGGGGGGGGTCTGAAATGAAGTGCTGCTACTTAAAGAAAAATAAATAAATTCCTTGGGTGGAAAGCAGGGGGTATCTGGAGCTGAACCCTGTTAATTTCAGCTTTGGGGACCCCCTGCTTTCTGAGATGCGAGTATCGCATATCTGCAAAACTGCAAAGGATGGCATTGTTGCTTCCTATTGCTTTAAACAGACATTCTCTGTACCCAGCCAGGGCTGCTAACGACAGGACCTAAGGAGACCAGTATCTCGGGAAGCAGGGGCACCCAAAGCTGAAATGAATGCGGTACAGCTCCAGAAAGCCCTTAGATTTCTACCTTGTAAAAAAAAAAAAAAAGGCAACGCCACTTTATCCCTTCATGTTAAAGGTTCTTGTAACCGAATTCACTGCAGTCTGTTGCAGGTGTCTTGGCATTTGAGTTTAACATAGAGTGCTTGTCTCTGCAGAGTTGCAACATAAAAAAAAAGAAAAAACTTCCATATAAATGGGATTTTAATATGGAAATGGTATACGTCAAGGGACTGAAATCCTTTTTATTTTGTTCCTTCAAGAGTGCAGCAACCCAAACTCGACTGCTGGGAAAGAATGGGAAGAGTATGTGCAGATCCGTGGGCTGGTAGAAAAAATCCGCAAAAAACAGAAAGGTAAACTTTTTGTTTTATGTTCATTTGGAAGTACGAATTATCTCCAAGAATACTTTCTTTTTTCAAGATCTGGGGGTTTTTTTCCTCCAAAAAAAATAAAACTTCTTGGAAAAAGAGACTAAAAATAGTGTTTACAATTACAAGGTTTTCTATATGCTTTAGTATAATTTTTTTTTGCCTCATGTATATCTTTATTTATATAGCTCCATTCAGGTAGATATCGCTTTACAGCAGTAATTCACATGGCATAATATTATAACATAGTATTCCCACATAGTGGGAATAAGTGCTCCATACATAAAAGTAACAGTAGGAAAAGGAGTCCCTGCCCCAAAGAGCTTGCAATCTAATTGGTAAGTATGGAGAACTTAGAGACAGTAGAAGGGTGTTCTGGTAAGTGCGTCTATAAGGGGCCAAGGTCGGTGCATATGAGATTTATAGTATCAGCCAACGGAGCTACCCGTATGCTTTGTTAAAGAGGTGTGTTTTAAGAAAGGTCCTAAAGGTTGAGAGAGGGTGCAAGTCGGATATTGAGAGGGCATTCCAGAGGTGTGGGGCTGTGAGTAAGAGGTTTTTGGCAGGAGAGGGTTTTAGATACAAAAGGTGTAGACAAGACATCTTTTGAGCCAAATGCAAAAGTTGGGCAGGTGAATAGCGTGATATTCGTGCTGAGATGTAAGAAGGGGCAGAGGAGTATATAGCCTTCCAAAATTCTCCTGCTCCCTTTTTTTTTTTTTTTTTTTTTAAGTAAGAGTAAAGTGATTCTAGCAGCAGCGTTTAGGATAGATTGTAGGGGTGAGAGGCACGAAGGGTAGAAGGTTACAACAGTCGATGGAGAGAATGGAGGCCTGCGTTAGTTGTAGCAGTAGAGCATCAGAGGAAAGGGCGTATCTGCTCAATGATGCAAAGGAAAAAACAAGAGATTGTAGCATTGTGAATGTAAGAGAGGTGTCCAATATCACACCTAGGCAGTGTGCTTGTGATACTGGGTGTGTGATTATACCGCTAACAGTAATGTAGAAGGGGGCAGTAGGGCCAGGCTTGGGAGGAAATAGGCGGAGCTTGCTCTTTGACATGTTGGCAGAGGGCCATGCAGGATGATATAGCGGGGAGACATTCAGAAACTTTGGTCTGTACAGCAGGTGTGAGGTCAGGGGTTGAAAGGTAAATTTGAGTCATCCGCATAGAGGTGATATTTGAACCAGAGATGTGATAAGGCCACCTATAGAGTATGAGAAGAGGTACCAGGACAGACCCCTTGGGTAGGCCTACAGAGAGATCAACAGAGGAGGTGTTGGCAAACAAGACACTAAATGTACAATGGGAGTTGAGCGCAAATCCAAGTTATGTTACAGATACCAAGAGTATGGAGAATGTGAGGGTTGGAGAGGGTTGTCCCCAGTATTAAATGCTGCAGAGAGGTTGAGTGATAAAAGCACAGTGGAATGACCTTTGTCTTTGGCCGCATGGGGGTCATTTTGGTGTGGCTGTTTCAAAAGCCAGATTGTAGAGGGAATAGGTGGTGAAAAAATGGAGTAAGTGAGAGAATACAAGGTGTTCAAGGAGTTTAGAGGCAGAAGGCAAACGGCGATAATTAGATAGACGGGTAGGGTCAAGCTTGCTATTTGAGTAAGGGTCATCATTATGTCTTTATTTTGATTCCCTCTGCAAAACCGGTGCATGGATCGGAACTCGCTCCCACTTGAAGGGGCATTGCCAGACCCTTATACCAGGTTAAAATAATAATTAAAACAAAACAGAAAAGTACATAGTAAATAAAATAACACAATTTGAGAAAAGTTAGATGGAAAAAGTGAGTCTTGCACTGGGTTCCAAAGAAAGCCAAACTGTGTCATTCCGGACATCCGGTGTTAAGGAGTTCCAGAACCTAGGGCAGTGATTTTCCACCGGGGTTCCGCGAACACCCGTTGGGTTCCCGCAACCGCCAAGGGGGAAGAGCAAGGACAACTCTCACGGCTGTCCCATGCCCGGCGACGCTGTGGCACCCCTGTGGCACCCCATACAACAGTGACCCAGCAGCTCGCGGGCTCAGCAGCAGTAGCCGCTGCTCGGTCACTGTTATCCTTCCTCTCTGCTCTGGTCGGTACCGGAAGTTGCATCAACATCCGGCTAACCGGAGGAAGGATTGTGTGTGTGTGTGTGTGTGTGTGTGTGTGTGTGTGTGTGTGTGGTGTGTGGTGTGTGTGTGGTGTGTGTTCCCAGAATTTCACAATCCACTTCTGGGGTTCTCCAACAAAAAAAAAGGTTGAACTAGGGCTGCACTTGAAAAGGCTCAACCTCCCAAGTTTAGATGCTAAATCCTTGGGGAGAACAGTCGGGCCGATTCTGCTTTTTTTTTTTTTTTGACCGTAGAGTATATATACCAGCTGATTGGGGAGAAAGGCGCAAGTACTCGGGGTCCAGAAGAGGCAAAAATAGGTTTGTTTAGCCTGGGAGAGGGCAATGGGATACATTTGTAGTGAAGAAAATCTGCAAGAGTATGAGTATTTCCGTCAGAGGAGTGAGGGCAGGAACGGTGCATGCATGTGTGGCAATTTAGCCAGGGTCGGGGGTTAAAAGGTCAAGGACAGCCGAGAAAAAGAGGGGCATGTAGATCAGGACAGGCGGATAGGGCAGAAAGTCAGTCGAGAGGAGAGAGGGAGGAGCAGAACGTGGAATCAATGGCCGGTACATTAATTGCAGTGTTCTGCAGAAATTAGGTGGAGAAGTGAGGGAGAAAAGGAAATGAGATGGTCAGAGAGAGGAAAGGGTGAAATGGAGACATCGGAAAGAAATGTTTTTGTGACAGCCAGGTAGTTGCTATCCTTGTGGATGCTGGCAGTAGTCCGTTTGTGCAAGGCAAAAGAAAAGGTTAGAGCAGAAAGCCCAAGGGGTCATCAATATGGCAGTTGAAGTCCCCAAGGAGAAGTCGGTGGAGAGAAAGGAGAGCCCAAATTCAAAGTCCGAGAGATGGAAGGGGTATGAGTAGTGGTAGGTGGGCGATAAATGACTTCTCAGAAGTGGAAGAAAGGAGAGCTGGAGTTGGAGACATAATGAGGGTGATAGAATGAAAGTTGTACTTTGAAAAGTGAGATTAGTGCAAATATAAATAGTAGAGGATGTATGGCAGTGATAGTAGTGCAAGTTCAGTGTTGAGCGCTTGGAAATGAAAATGGAGTTAGGGTAATATGTGAGTAATCCAGTATATGAATGGTGTCACTCTAGGGTGGATGCATGCATGAAGCTCCTGAAAAGATTGCATTTAGATTTTTATTGCCCAGTGAGGATTCCACCTACTTCATTAGTTTATTTTCCCCTCCCACCACATGGCACCTCTCTGATGTGTACTTGCCATTGAGGTGGGGCTAACACCTTCACTGCCATAGGGATTGCCACCTATCCATTGTGAAGCTATGCCTTTCATGGTCCTTTTTAGAGACAAGTTTTGAACCCTTTGCTGTCAAATGACCAAATCCTGGTGCAAAACAGTGTGGCAAGTTGCCTTACTTTTTCCAGGCATTCAAATTCGATTGTAAACCTTCATAGTGGGGCTGTGCCTTTTTTTTTTTTTTTTTTGTGTGCAGTTATAATTGTTTATTTTTAAGCCCACTACTACTGCACATCACATGCCACAAAGTTAGGCATTATTATGCCTCTCCAACAAAAAGGGACTGTGTGGTACCAGAGCTCCCACTAAGCCCTCGGTTCTCGAGATACAGCAGGGCCCCGGGCATACGGCAGGGTCCGTTCTAAGGGCCCGCCGTATAGTGAAAATCGCCGGAAAGCGGAACCGGCGATTTTCAGTTGTGCGCATGTGCAAACCGGCATTTACCGCCGCGGCCCCTTTTAACCTCCAACATCCCTGAAAAAATTCGGGGATGTTTTCCGTTTATCACGGACTTGGCCGCGCGTCCCGCTTTCATTGTCTAGCGCTAATAGCACTAGAAAATGAAAGCGTTTAGCGCTAGACAATGAAAGCGCTCGCGGCGCCCAAAACGGCCGAAAACAACCCGCCTCTGCCCGCGATTTAAAAAATCACGGGGAAACGGCCGCAGGAGAATAAAGGCGGCCGCCACTGTACTCCACCTTGTGCGCATTCGCAAACCGTTCTGCGCGCGCAACCTAGGTTCAGTGCATGTGCGCCGGTGCAAACAGCCCGTTCTGCGCATGCGTGACCTCTGGGCAAACGTGGCGGCCCCCTTCTCAGTGCCGCCGTATCAGTGGATCGCTGAAAAGCGGGGCGCCGAGAAGCGGGGCCTTGCTGTTCATACCGGTGACGTTATCGCGTTTAAATCTCCCTTGGGAAATAAAATGGTTGCCGAATCTCAGGCTAATTAGAAGTTGCAATATCATTGGTTGTAGCTTACATTTGGGTGGCCATTTTTTACATACCCTTTAAAACCACTTGGTAATACTGGTAAATATCACATAAACCAGAAGGTCCCCAGAGCTGAAAATAGCGCAATTCAGCACTTGTGGACACCCCAATTCAAATCCTGCAAAATAAAAATGGAGGTTAGGTTGGACTGCTCCTTTTAAATTATATATAATTTAAACGTGTCTGTAGGTATGTATACTTACAAGTGCGCACTTGCACATATACAAACGCGCAGAGACGTTCTGACGTACTTATGAACATGCTGGTTCGGATGCCAATCGTGCGACTTGGCTCGCCCTACTTTAATCACTGTGACAGGACAGGACCCGACACAAAGAGTCGTGCAGCACTGCTATTCCACACTGTGTATGTCTGGAATTGTGTGTTATTTTTTTTGTAAATGGCTGGTTTTGCATTAACCCCTGGTGCGCCCTGTCCTCCTTTGATGTTTGTTCTTGGAGGTCCGTGGGGTTATTTAGTCTGCGAGCGGAGCACTCGTACCAACAAGGGTGCAAAGGGTGACTGTGATGGAATGGTATTTACTTGGCAAATCAGTTCAGCGCATGAGTGACTTCTACGTGTATGTACATGTATAGATGTATAGCTCGCTCTCTCGTGCGTGCTTGCCCACACGTATACAGTACATCCAAAAAGCGAAAAAAAACGCACGCTCCATAGCGAAACAATGCACCAACATTTTTAATATAAAAGTAAGTATCAGTTGCACTCACAAGTGTACTAAGGAGGGTACACTATATAGTCACCAGCCAGCTCCCACAGATTCAAATAACTGGTCAGAGCGTCTGTGTGAATTCTGTGCTGAACATAACCCATAGACAGGAGGATCCACCATGCATCGCAAATCCCAGTATGACAAGTCCCAATCCACTGTCCATAAAATTAGGGATTAAGTCTGTGACTGAGAATGATAGTAGCAATAGCGGTGATGCAAAAACTCTGTCCCAGCATGGAGAATGTGATGACGTCGGTGACGTTGCCCTACGCATTTTGTCACTATCGCATGCTGTATAGTCTATCCTCACTGCTTTTATACCTGCTACATTTGTGAGTGCAACTGGTACTTGCTTTTATATTAAAATTGTTGGTAGATTTTTACATTATGAAGCGTGCGTTTTCTATTTTCTCTTTTTAGAACTCTTCTGGATGTGGTCCTTCCTCTTCAAAGATGCCAGAGTCTCCCGAGGGTGTTGGTCCTGTAGGACTTGGATATTATACATTCCACATTTGGGCAGTGTAACTTGACCTCTTGGATTTTTATCCTTGGGTGCAGCTACATGGTTTTTTGCTCTTTTACATATTTGGGGTTGTGTATTTGTTACTCAATGTTGATTATTATATATTTATATTGATATCTTTTCACTGGTAATCTTTTGCATATTGCACTATTTGGTCTATTCTCTTTGGATTATATTTACACTAATTTATTTACACTCACGTTATTCTTACCGTGTGTGTGCTCGCACACACAATGTATGTATTATATATGCTGGGTGCTCAGTGTGTGCAGCTACATATGCTTACAACCTTTAATTACGATTGAGACATTTTTGGATAGTGTTCTCATCATTATAGCCTCCTGTTTACATGGTCACCTGTTCGCTTTCTATTTCACATGAAGAATGCAAAGATTTTAGTCGACTTCAAATACTACTTGAATAGAACTCCCATCAGATCTGGAGAAGCCTTTAACCTATTTTTAACAATGGTTTTTTTTTTCTTTCTGGCAACTATTTTGAAGGAGATTAGACTTCAGTTTTATTTTCCCATGTTTTCAATAGGTTTATCTGTTGTATTTGACGGAAAAAGGGAAGATTATTTTCCAGAGCTGATGGAATGGGCCAGAGAGAACGAAGCATCAAGTGAAGGCTTTGAATTAACAGAGTTTCCAGAGGAGGGCTTTGGTTTGAAAGCTGCAAGAGAGATAAAGGTAAATGGCTAACAGTTGGGGTCTCGGGACTTTTTTTTGTTGTCCTTCTTTTACAAGTGTAAATCTGGAATGGTGGCGTTCATATGCATTGTTCTTTCACATATTCATTTCCTTTCACACTTATTCTACATCTCAAATCTCATCATACCCTTTATCTCTTTCCTACTTTGTCCCTCCATCCCTGGTTTTCCTACTTATTTGCGACATGTTTTGAAGTGAAACTTCTTTGCTGGCACCGACCAAAATTTCCCTTGCAGTAAATCACCTTCATGGTGACGGAAGTACAGTCACGGAAGTGATGTCACTGCTGGCAGAAGAGGTTGTCGGCGACGTCGGTGTTGGCAGCTCGGTGTAGGAGCCGTTATCCCCTTCCTCCACGCGCCTGCGCAGTAGCTGCGGGCTCGGCATGTGTAGAAGCAGCACACACAGAGACACACAAACGGAATTCACAGTTACTATAAATGTAGAAGTGCAAATACCTAATACGGGGTGTGTGCCACGCACGTGTGTTGTAAGTCAAACTTCTTTGCGTTTTGGCTCTGAAATTGTTTTGATTTTTAATTAAAAACATCACCATCTCAAATACAATTTCTGTGACAAAACAGTGACAAGACAAATAAATTTCACTTAAAATGCGCGTTCTCGGCACACACACACTTTCTGAATCTATCATGTAAGTAGAGACCCGCTTGTTATCATAATGTTAATAATTTCTTAAATTAAGGTGACCGTTTCATAGTTATGAACATAGAATTATGCAGGTCCAAGTACTTACCCAAAGAGCTTACAATCTATTTTTTTACTTCTATATTTTGCTATACCACTGTGCAAGCAGATAGCTTGTACACGATTTGTAAGAAGTACTAAACATAACTTGTATTGTATTTATTATTTTCAGTAAATTGCATCAGCCGATATCTTGAGGTGTACATATAAATGATATTCTTCACATTCAGTTTGGCATGTTAAAAGGAAAGAAAAAAAATTGTGTACAGCGCCACCGATTGCAGCGGGGCCACAGCCATAGAATTATAACCAGTCAGAACATACTACCCTAAGTTTTCTCTCTTTCTCCCTATCTTTTGCGCATAGGTCATTCTTCTGGTATATACTTTTTACAGCTATTGTGGAGCTGTGGAGCTAAATTGGCAGCAGGCTGAATAGGGATAGAAAGATTGTAAGGGTTATTATCTCACAGTGTATGTGTTATAAGTGCAAGATATATTTTATTGATAATTGTTCAAGGTGTGTGTGTGTGTTGGTTATTACTGTATGCTCATTTGCATGTCTTAGACAGGTCTGCAACCCCGCCTTTCACCATTATCACACAGCACTTCCACTGCAGCAAGGGATTCTGGGAAATGACATGCAAATGGACACAGTGTCACCTTTTGCTTCAAACCCATTTTTAACATGGTTCCCTATAGGCTTAAGCTTGCTGCATGGTCACAGCTTTGAGCACAGCCAGGGTTAAGGTGCATAGCCAGAAAACCCACAGCCGTTTTGACCTTAATGGGTCTCCTCACCCCACACTGAGGAGACCCATTAAGGTCGAATGTTATTAAAAAGCAATAATATGTCTAGTACAAGCAGATAGCAGCAATTAGCAAGTGACATATGGAAGGGGATGTGGAGCAAGGAAGCAAGATATCATGGGGAAAAAAGGCCAACAGTGGTGAATGTCAATGACAGTCCATATGGCTGATGATAGCCCAGTAAGGAACAGTAAACACCCACTAGAGAATGTCCCTTCTCAATGGTGATGTGGGTGTGCTGGTGACAGACCTGTTACATCTGTTGAAGCACGGAATATACCTCCTCAGCGTGCGATCTGGTTAACCTGGTGTTTTGATGCTGAAAAATCAATTCCCTCCAGTGGCACAAAATTACTTCCCACGTGTCAGACCTCAGTTTGAGATGAGACTTCCTGCATCTGAGTCCTTGCAGCGGCACCGGATGTATATATGAAGACAGGTGCCTCTATCCCCAGATGTAAAGGAGCAAGTGATCCTGGTTGCTTCGCACAAAATGTGCCCGCGCTGCTATGTGATGACGTCCAACGCATTTCGTCACTCTAGGTGACTTTCTCAAGGATGAGATTCTGGTAGCTGAACTGGATTAATATAGCCACCGTAATTGCCGCTAATAGCAAGAACAGCTGTAAACAATCTAAGTCGTGACATGTAAATGAATAAAGACATGGAGTGAAACTTGAAACTTGGATGAATATGATAAATAAAAATATATAAATATAACATAAAAACACATCAATACCCTGCACAATGCCGACAAACCATATAAATAAAATAGACGTTGAGCCGGACAAAATCTTTTTATTCTCAATATTGTAGAATTCATTCTTAAGAACAACTATTTCATGTTTCGAGACATCTTCTATCTCCAGACATGTGGTACGGCCATGGGCACCAGATTTGCCCCCAGCTATGTGAACCTCCTTTATGGGGTTCTGGGAAACCAATTACATCTGGTCCAACGCACAGCTGGTGGTCAATCTGGTGTTCTATGGCCGCTACATTGACTACTTTATCTGGGATGGAGATGAAGATAGTTTCAAGTTAGCCTTTGACCAATTTAATAATAATAATTTGGGCCTTTCATTTACTTTTCACAGTCACCCCATTGAAATTATCTTCCTTGATCTTGTCCTATCAGTTGATACTAATTTGAACATACAGACAAAGGTCCACTGTAAGGAAGTGGCAGTCAATGGATACTTGCACGCTGACAGTTGCCATCATTTGAAATGGCTTAATAATATTCAACGCAGCCAATTTTATAGACTTAGATGTAACTGCTCCTCTGATGAAATCTTTGAGGAGCAGTCACGTCTATTTATGTCTCAGTTTGCTGCAAAGGGATTTGACTGTGATACTGTCCAAATGTCATATTCCAAAATCAGGGCTACCAGTAGAACAGAACTTTTGAAGAAATCTTTATCTAATCGTCAGAGCAGCGAGATGGACAAAATGGGTATAATTGGTAAAACTTCTGAATCTAGCAATAGTGGGGTTAAGTTTATTACTCAATTCATTGGTTATTCTGGTCGTATAACAAAGATCATCAACAACCACTGGAAAATACTTGTGTGATCCTTATCTTAATAGATGTCTCACTCCCAGAGCACAAGTTGTGTTTCGTAAAGCCCATAGTGTCAAACAACAAGTAGCACCTAGTAAGCTTAGAGAGAGCTCTATGGTGGTTCATCCTCGTATTCCCCTGTCTGTAGGTAATGTTAAATATGATAGATCAAGATGCACCATGTGTAAACATTTAACCATTTGCAGTTCCATTAAATCTTCTACGAATGGATCTGTACATCATCTCGAGTCAGATCAGTTGTCTAGCTACACATGTAGTGTATGTACTGTCATGCACCTGTAATCTACAATACATTGGACGTACCAAATGTCCTCTGTGTGTTAGATTTCTGGAACATCGTAGAGCTATTATTAAAGGTGTTCACAATCAGTGTTCCCAGACATTTCGCGCAGCACATTCTAAGGAACCCACGAGCTTGAGAATAGCTGGCGTAGAACACATTTCTGACTCAAAACTGGGTGGTGACAGGTTTAAGACACTCTACATTCGTGAATCTTTTTGGATCTATTCTTTGGGAACTTTAGTCTCTAAAGGTCTCAACGAATGCATAGATACTAGTATTCTAGTTTAAATGACAGTGTGCTTTCTTTTTTCTCCACAGCACCTCTTTATATTCCCTCTTTTTATATTTTAAATTTAATTTCTGATTCTCAATCCGCTCTTTTTGTTTAGAATGTTTATTTGTAATATATCTGCATGTGTGTCTATATATTCGTTCCCCTAAAGTATGTGCACTCACCTGCATGAGTGTATCACTTACACTGTAGCAGAGTGTTTGTGACACACACTTCCCACTATATAGTATATATAATTGCCGTCATTTTCTAACACTTTTAGTATTAACTATTTGATTCCAGTCTGCCCTCGTCATATCCCCTGCCTTCTATATTAGAAGAAGGCTCACTCCATCCCTCAAACCTGTCTTTTTTTTATTTAGTCCTTTCTAATTTCTCACTGGAAAGGACCTTTTTTAATTAGGATTTTATTTATATGGTTTGTC
>NC_134491.1:38200446-38207946 GCF_040206685.1 Ascaphus truei
TATACTCCCTCTCTCCCATATACTCCCTCTCTCCCATATACTCCCTCTCTCCCATATACTCCCTCTCTCCCATATACTCCCTCTCTCCCATATACTCCCTCTCCCTCTCTCTCCCATATACTCTCTCTCTCCCATATACTCTCTCCCTTCCATATACTCTCTCTCTCTCTCTCTCTCTCCCATATACTCTCTCTCTCTCCCATATACTCTCTCTCTCTCCCATATACTCTCTCTCTCTCTCATATACTCTCTCTCTCTCTCTCCCATATACTCCCTCTCTCCCATATACTCCCTCTCCCTCTCTCTCCCATATACTCTCTCTCTCCCATATACTCTCTCCCTTCCATATACTCTCTCCCTTCCATATACTCTCTCCCTTCCATATACTCTCTCCCTTCCA
This sequence comes from Ascaphus truei, assembly GCF_040206685.1. NCBI lineage: Eukaryota > Metazoa > Chordata > Amphibia > Anura > Ascaphidae > Ascaphus > Ascaphus truei. The sequence goes on from NC_134491.1 coordinate 38,200,847, forward strand.
TATACTCTCTCTCCCCCATATACTCTCTCTCCCCCATATACTCTCTCTCCCCCATATACTCTCTCGCCCCCCTATACTCTCTCTCTCCCCCATATACTCTCTCTCTCTCTCCCATATACTCTCTCTCTCTCTCTCCCATATACTCTCTCTCTCCCATATACTCTCTCTCTCTCTCTCTCTCTCCCATATACTCTCTCTCTCTCTCTCTCTCTCTCTCTCTCTCTCTCTCTCTCTCTCTCCCATATACTCTCTCTATCTCTCATATACTCTCTCTCTCCCCCCCATATACTCTCTCCCTCATATACTCTCTCCCATATTCTCTCTCACTCTCCCATATACTCTCCCACTCTCCCTCTCTCCCATATACTCTCCTACTCTCCCTCTCTCCCATATACTCTCCTACTCTCCCTCTCTCCCATATACACTCCCATATACTCTCACTCTCTCCCATATACTCTCCCCCTCTCTCCCATATACTCTCCCCCTCTCTCCCATATACTCTCCCCCTCTCTCCCATATACTCTCCCCCTCTCTCTCCCCCCCCCCCCCACACACACACACACACACACACACACACACACACACACACACACACACACACACACACACACACACACGGAAGAAGCTAGGAAAAGTCGGCGAGCAAGCCAAAAGCACCAGGCGCCAGCCAGCCGCGACAACACGCACCACTACTGCACCATTCCCCCCCCTCTCTCCCCCGCGCCAAGCTCCCGCCACGCGCGGGCAACCGAGAGAGCGCCGGGAACCAGAGGGGGATGGACCAGCCCCCGCTACCACCCGAGAGCGAACACCCCCGCGCCAATCTCCCGGCAACCAAGGGAGCGCCGGGGACCTGAGGGGGAAGGAACACCCCGCCCCGGGCGAGCAGCTGAAGGAGTGCCGGGGACCAGAGGGGGAAGGACCACACCCCGCCCCGGGCGAGCAGCTGAAGGAGTGCCGGGGACCAGAGGGGGAAGGACCACACCCCGCCCCGGGCGAGCAGCTGAAGGAGTGCCGGGGACCAGAGGGGGAAGGACCACTCCCCGCCCTGGGCGAGCAGCTGAAGGAGCGCCGGAAACCAGGGGGGAGGGAGGAACACTCCCCGCCCCGGGCGAGCAGCTGCGCCGGGGATCAGAGGGGGAAGGACCAGCCTCCACTACCACCCGAGAGGGAACACTCCCGCGCTAATCTCCCGGCAACCAAGGGAGCGCTGGGGACAAGAGGGGGAAGGAACACCCCCCCCCGAAAAACAGGCAGCTTCTTTAAAAGGGTACAACGACCTCCCTCTCCACCTGCATAGAAAAAATAGAAGAAAAAGAAGCGCCAAATCCTAGTGCATTACTGTGCAAATTTGATATATTTAATTCCCAAAAATCTCAATAAAAATGAACTCACAAACATAGAACAAATAAAAGCATGTTATGAGATATACTCATGCTCCTAGGACCAGGAAACACCGCTTCGCTGCTGTGATAAGTCCGTGACACCACTGGATCCAATGCTGCCTTTGTTGCTCACCGCCTGCAGGAACTAACGTCATAGGCACTCCGCAATGATCTCTCCCAGGGTACAACACCAACGATGATTTTTTGGTTCCCACCAGGGATGGTAGATTCGGCACACCAGCGGATGACGTCACATAGATGGTAGTTAATACCGGATCGGTATATTATCTAAGCAGTTCTGAAGCGAGTGTCTAGGAAGATACACTGCACACCTTCCCTACACGTTTCATCAGATGGTCTGACTTCTTCACCAATAAGGGCCACTAAGTATCCACACACACTTTTAGTTGTGCTACAAACTCACATTTCCACACCCACCCACACCATTTATATCCACTCCCACTCCACACACACCTTGTGTAAAGCACTGTATATACTGTGGGCTCTCCACTCATTTTTATTCACACTGATACACATACACACTCTTTCTTCACTTGCTTTCAGTAACCTTTTGGCACCTCTAGCCATAAAACACATCCACACCGGGGGAAGGAACAGCACAGATAACATTCCAAGAGACATTGTTTTTAAGTATACCTTTTGCTTCATTCATTGTAACATCGCCGGAAGAAGAGATCAGTGTATCTCGAAAGCTCGCACAAATAAAAGCATTTCGTTAGCCACAGAACGGTATCATCTATTTATTTTTTGATTATATATATATATACATACACACACACACACACACACACACACACTGTTCGACAAATCACCCATCACTTCTGGTATCCTACACTCACTCTCTCTCCCACACACGCACACACACACCCATACGCACACACACACACTCTCTCTCCCATGCATGCGCACACACACTCTCATGCGCATGCACATACACACGGGGAAGAAGAGGAAAGGACGCGCGACCGAGCACCACCACCACTGCCCCGCTCGCCCCCCCCCCCCCCCCCCCACGACCATCTCCCGCCCATCTCCCGTCCTGCGCGGACAGCCACGGTACCGTGGGGAGGTGGAGACCAAGGAGGTAAGTGGGGAACACCCCCGCTACCATCTCCCGCCCCGCGCGGGGATCGGGGGAAGCAGGAAGTAGCGCGGGAAGCCGGGGGGGAAACACCTCCGCCCCGCGCGGGAAGCCGGGGTAAGCAGGGACCGGGGAGAGAAGGGGGAACACCCTCACTACCATCTCCAGCCACCAGCGGGTATCGGGGGGGGGAAGCGGGGAGTAAGGGGGAACTGCAGGAGGCAGGGAAGGAGCAAAGGGGCCGCTGGATGGAGGATTGAAGAGTACTTGCCCTCCAATAGATCTCCAGCCAGAAAAAATGGCCGTTCGTTGGGGGCGGGCTCATATAGAGCCTGGTAGCGCGCACCATCAGCTGTCAGGTAGGGGGAGGTTTTTTGTTTTTTTCAGGCAACGCGAGCAGGGAAAATTCAGCGCGAGCAGGGAAAATTTAAAAAAACAAACACGTGTGCTGCTTGGGCCAATATTTACTCGCCCGGAGGTTAAATCCACTCGCCCCGAGCGTGTAAATGTATAGGATTGTCGAACACTGCATATATATACACATATATATATACATACATACACAATTTTACTTGTGCATCAACATTTGCAACGTGAAATTAGAAATGTTTCCACAATATTCCTTAGATTTGAAGATATCTCCAACACCCATTTATGTAGATATTTATATACCTATTTATTGTAAGACCTTTTTGTTGGGGTCTTTTAAGAACACGAGAATACTAAGTATTTGTTCACCAATACTTACTTTGTGGATTTGATCTGTTGCCAATTCCAACTGCATTCAAACCTATAAGTAATATCAACAGCAAAGGTGTTTTTCCCCTCAATAGGGATAATTCAACTGATGGCTAGAGGGGTAATATAGCAAAACCTGTACATGTTGGATTGACTTGGCTATAATTTTTGGGAAATACCCTAAAAATGGCACTAATATTTACTGCCTTCTATTTTGATTTTGTACTTTAATTTTGTTTGCCAACTTGGATAATTCTGTGTGAATAAGTGCAAAAGTGTGAATATAAAACTTAGTTTTTCTTTTCAGGCAGAAGAACTATTCCTTTGGGTCCCAAGGAAGCTGTTGATGACTGTCGAATCTGCTAAAAATTCAGTATTGGGTAAGGATCTATAGTGGGCAGATAACTATAAGAGCGTTAAATAGAGGCACTGCATCTTGGCAGAGCAATAATCATTATTTTAGCTGTGACCCCGTTTTCATTCTCCATCACTGTTCCAATAAGAGTTAAAAACATATAAACATATAAACACAAAAGGGGCGCTAGAAGAGAAAATGCAAAGACTTAATTAATCACAAAATAATCTTTTATATGTCAAATCATGAAAACATATAACACTCAAAGATCTCATCCAACCTCTCCCATCGTACTTTCAGTGTCTCTTCTGCTAATACCTCCTCCTCCTCTCTTGATCTCTCTGTGGGGGTACCCCAGGGCTCTGTCCTGGGACCTCTTCTCTTTTCTCTGTATACACTCTCTAGGTGACCTAATAACATCTTTTGGGTTTAATTATCACCTCTATGCTGACGACACACAAATATATTTCTCAACACCCGACCTTACACCTGCTGTACAAACCAAAGTTTCTGAATGTCTCTCTGCTATATCATCCTGGATGGCCCTCCGCCGCCTTAAACTCAACATGGCTAAAACAGAGCTCCTCACACTTCCTCCCAAACCTGGCCCTATTACCTCCTTCCACATTACTGTTGAAACTACGATCATTCCCCCAGTAGCCCAAGCACGCTGCCTTGGGGTCACACTCGACTCCTCTCTCACATTTGCCCCTCACATTCAAAACATTTCTAAAACCTGTCGCTTTTTCCTCCGCAATATAACAAAGATACGCCCTTTCCTCTGTTGCTCGACTGCTAAAACTCTGACTCAGGCCCTCATTCTCTCCCGTCTTGATTACTGTAACCTCCTGCTGTCCGGCCTTCCTGCCTCTCACCTGTCTCCCCTACAATCTATCCTAAACGCTGCTGCCAGAATCACTCTATTCTTTCCTAGATCTGTCTCAGCATCTCCCCTCATGAAATCCCTCTCCTGGCTTCCGATCAAATCCCGCATCTCACACTCCATTCTTCTCCTCACTTTTAAAGCTTTACACTCTTCTGCCCCTCCTTACATCTCAGCCCTAATTTCTCGTTATGCACCATCCAGACTCTTGCGTTCTTCTCAAGGATGTCTTCTTTCTACCCCCTTTGTATCTAAAGCCCTCTCCCGCCTTAAACCTTTTTCATTGACTGCCCCTCACCTCTGGAATGCCCTTCCCCTCAGTACCCGACTAGCACCCTCTCTATCCACCTTTAAGACCCACCTGAAGACGCACTTGCTTAAAGAAGCATATGAATAGCACTGTGACTATTCTGAACACATGGCACATAAAGCTTGGCCCCCTGCAGATGCACTTACCAGAACTCCCTCCTACTGTCTCTGTATGTTCTCCCTACCTACCAATTAGACTGTAAGCTCCTCGGAGCAGGGACTCCTCTTCCTTAATGTCTAAAGCACTTATTCCCATGATCTGTTATTTATATTATCTGTTATTTATTGGATTACCACATGTATTACTGCTGTGAAGCGCTATGTACATTAATGGCGCTATATAAATAAAGACATACAATACAAGAAAAAGATCTAATAGATCTATAGGTCTGAGTACCCCTTTTTATAGAAAAAAGAATTGCTCAGACACCCCTCTTCCCAAAGCCCCCCCACCCCCGGCATCGCTCAGCCCAACCCCACCGGCATCGCTCAGCCCCCTCTCCCCGGCATCGTTCAGCCTCCCCCTCCCCCCATGCCTTTCACCCCCCCATGCCTTTCACCCCCCCGCACCTGGCCTTTGGTCCCCCCCGGCCCTGTATTTTGACCCTCTCTTTCACCCCCCCCGCCTCTGCCTTTCAACCATCCGCACGCCCGCTGCCTCACACCCCTGCGCACCACACAGCCGCCGCCCGCACTCAACAGACACCTGTCGCCTCTCGCCCACCCGCCACACTCGACACACCCGCCGCCTCTCACCCCTACGCACCGACATCACTGACCAGCCGCCGCACCCATTCACCACCCACCTGGCGCCTCCCGCCTCACACCCACCCTACGCACCGACATCACTGACCAGCCGCCGCCCGCACTTGCCAGACACCCGCCACCTCACACCCTAGCGGGACCCCCACCTCACATTTTTACATCACTTATGTCAGCAAAATATACATTGTACACATTGTACTGTGGTGTGTTTACAATAAACCATTTTGAAACATCGTATAACATTTTCTTGTATGTTTCTTTTCAACATCATTATACAACCTTTCCACCAAATAGTCAACCTATTTTTCCCCTATTTATAACTAATACTACCTATTACGGATTTACATCCCGTGCAACGCCGGGTATATCAGCTAGTCTATATATATATTTGAATTTTGTGATGTTGGTGCTAGATGTGGATTGGTCCTCAGCCTCTGGCCAATCAGATTGGTCCTTATCCCTGCCCCGCCCTGCACACCTCATTGGCCTGCGTGGCTCTGACGTCACCCAACTGCCAATCTCTTCTCCTCACCCGCAGCTCATCTTCCCCCTCGGCCTCCCCCAACTCACACACACACACCACACTGTCCTCTTTACCCAGCTCATCTCCCCGCCGGCTCCCCCCAGGGAATCCACCAGGCTCACCCGAACCCCGGCCAGCAGCAGCATGCGGGTAGTGTCGCCGCCCACACAGCTCCGTGCGGGGGGGGGGGAGGAACCGCCTCCAGCCGCCTGTCCCCGCCTCTCCCCCACCACACCGTTTCTCAGCAGCGCCTCACCTCCCCACCCGCCGCCGACACAGCTCCGCGTGGGGGAGGGGGAACGACCGCTGACGACGACAGGAAAAGGGTGGGGAGGGCGTGAGGAGAGAAGGGAGGAAGCCCACACATAAGTACACTGACTGACACACACACTCACTGACTGACACACACACTCACTGACTGACACACACACTCACTGACTGACACACACACTCACTGACTGACACACACACCCACACACTCACTGACACACACACACTCTCACTGACTGACACACACACACTCACTGACTGAAACACTCACTGACTGACACACACACTCACTCACTGACACACTCACTCACTGACACACTCACTCACTGACACACTCACGGACTGACGGACACGCTCACGGACTGACGGACACGCTCACGGACTGACGGACACGCTCACGGACTGACGGACACGCTCACGGACTGACGGACACGCTCACGGACTGACGGACACGCTCACGGACTGACGGACACGCTCACGGACTGACGGACACACTCACGGACTGACGGACACACTCACGGACTGACGGACACACTCACGGACTGACGGACACACTCACGGACTGACGGACACACTCACGGACTGACGGACACACTCACGGACTGACGGACACACTCACGGACTGACGGACACACTCACGGACTGACGGACACACTCACGGACTGACGGACACACTCACGGACTGACGGACACACTCACGGACTGACGGACACACTCACGGACTGACGGACACACTCACGGACTGACGGACACACTCACTCACGGACTGA
>NC_134491.1:38210446-38307946 GCF_040206685.1 Ascaphus truei
ACACACTCACTGACTGACTGACACTCACTGACTGACTGACACACACACTCACTGACTGACTGACACACACACTCACTGACTGACACACACACTCACTGACTGACTGACACACACACTCACTGACTGACTGACACACACACTCACTGACTGACTGACACACACACTCACTGACTGACACACACACACACACACTCACTGACTGACTGATACACACACACTCACTGACTGACTGATACACACACACACACTCACTGACTGACTGATACACACACACACACTCACTGACTGACTGACACACACACACACTCACTGACTGACTGACACACACACTTCCCCCTTCAGTCAGCTCAGCTGCCAAACACACGGGGGGCACTGAGCTGTGAACAGGGGGGGGGTCGGGGCGGAGCTGTGGGGTAGGGGGAAACAAAGCATTGAATGGGGGTGGGGAATCGGAGCTGTGAACAGTGGGGGGAGGGGGCGCAGCTCTGAACAGCTGTGAAGAGGGGGGGAAGGGAGTTGAGGGAGGATGGGGGAGCCAGAACATTACATCACGGGCAACGCCGGATATATCAGCTAGTTAGAATATATAACTAATGACTGCAAATAATGCATAAAGGTATACTATACAACATTTATATTGTGTGTATTTTCAATGCGTTCATTTTTTTTCTGATTCACTATTGATTTATTATTTGCATGCACGTGTGTGTTAAAATCTGAAGAAATGGGAAGGGGGCACAGCACATAAGGGTAAGTGACATTGTTTTAGATTTAGTATATAAAACGGCGAATCGAACGTTTCGGGTTCCTTCATAATGCATCTCCCTGATGAAGGTGCCCCGAGTTGACTGAAACGTTGGATTCACTGTTTTATGTACTAAATATACATTTCTTTCACTTATCTGATATGCTATGTCTCCTTCCTTGATGTTTGAATTTTGATGAAGTATATCTTGTGTTTTTATGACACCCACCCACACATGTTTATACACTTGTATTATAAGAATCAGAACTAAAAGAATCAGACACGTAAACTATTGTAGTCCATTATTGATATTTAGCTGTACATTTTTACGTATTTAGGTCCCCTCTATTCACAAGATCGGATCTTACAAGCCATGGGAAATATTACTTTGGCTTTTCACCTGCTATGTGAGAGGGCAACCCCTGACTCCTTCTGGTTGCCGTACATCAAAACCCTCCCCAGTGATTATGACACACCTTTATATTTTGAGGAAGAGGAAGTTCAGTATCTCCAATCAACCCAAGCCATACATGATGTCTTCAGCCAGTATAAAAACACAGCTCGACAGTATGCTTATTTCTACAAAGTTATTCAGGTATGTTGCTGATTTGTTCTGGTGCAATGAAATTGCATGCAAGGAAGATGTTGATGGTTTTTATGCATTACGGTCTAACAGTGCCATGCTTTTTATGCTTTGCACTTCTGAGGCAGTGAAGTGGTTTAAAACAATAGAATAACTGTCTACAATAGATGGTCTTTGAGTAAAGCCCTAAAGTAGTTAGTAATTAGTTGGTAATTAGCAAGGCCTATATACAGCAGAGAGAACTCAAAAGAGAAATGAGTACAAAGCACCCCACTAGTATGCACTCGTTACCAGATAATAATAAGATACTCCAAATAGCCAAAAAAAGTTCAGAACCCAACCAGGGTGCTGAGTGCGACAAAAAACAAAAAAGGTTTATTACATCAATCATAATACACTTAATAGTTAAAATTATTGTTAAAATCCCCAACGAAGGAGCGGTAGAGAGGAGAGAGGGGATTGACTAACTGAATTGTTACAGTGGTATCTGTAGTCAGAGGAATCCCTCTCTTCCCCTGCGGTCACTATAGCTCTGCGGTATCAACTATCTTTTATTTAAATAGTCAGAGTGCATAAAAGCAACAAGGTAGTAATGATAGTGATCTAAAAGTTCACCCAAATAAACAGGTTATTCAACCCTGTCAGAGATGAAAATATCACAAGTCAACAGTGTCAGCAATATGGCATCCAAATATCTATGGTACATAGACTCCAACCTATTGATCTGTTTCAGGCAACATAGGGTTACAGCTAACCCAAAACAAATGCAGTTATTAAATTGCTGACACATACCTTAACTAGCCAGCCATAAATTAGTGGTTAGTGGTATCAAATTGACTTAGAAAGTACACACATTTAGCCTGCACATAATTATCACCTAGATTGTAACAACCTGTGATGGAATTGGCCGCAAAAGATTGATTCCGGGCAGTACAGGGTTACACAGAAACCTAAGGATATAGGTAATCTTGCTACTGCTAGTATATTACTGCTATTATTTAAGCACCCAGCACACAAATTTCAGTTTGATCCAGATGCTAATCCCATATACAATAGTAGTAGGTATATTACCAGATGGAGGTCCAGCAAATGAGGAGACAGCACACCAGGAGTATGTTTCATATGAAGATTGTATTGAAGAAATACAGGCACCTCAGCCAATGTTTCGGTCTGCAGAGAGAGACCTTCCTGAGTCATGACAAGCAACATGAAGTGTAATGCTGCACATGTGTAGGCTTCTCAGTCCAAATCAGACCTGGCCAGTCAGTGCAGCGTCGGGGAAATACCACATGATGTATGGACTCCCTGTAATGATAGAAAAAAGACAGTGAGGGAAAAGATACAGTGATGATCAAACTCAAGGGTATTAAAAACATCAAATACGGATATGTGGGCAGTCAAATACAATGTGAGACAATGATGAAAGCGACAGTGTAAAACAGCCATGGTCTACAATGACTAATACGCAAATGTCAGATGGTAGACAGTAGAACCTCTAGTGACTACATAATAACACAAAATGAAAAAGAACGTGTCATGAGCACAAGTCTCTAAGGTCAATAAAAACTGCATGTAACACTTAAAACAAGAGAAATGTAGCATGACCATATAAGCAACAAGGAAATTGCAGGACTACAAGAAACAGCTAAATCTAAACTCCTCATTCAGTCCTCGCGGGGCCATGGTGTCTAATTCATAGATCATGCACATCTCTCTATATCTATATATAATTTTTTTGAGTGAACTAATTACTTTAAATCTGTTCAATCTTGATTGATCTGACCGGGTTTCGTGTAAGTATTTACCGCTCTGTCAGACTGACTATTTGGAAAGGGGAAGGGTGGGAATTTTTGTTCATTTTTCATTTCCGTTCTGCAAGCGTCCTTACAAGAAAAAAAGGCTTTGGCAGGAGAACTTTAAATAGGACCGTGGTCTTCAGTACACATTTACACTCGATGGCAATACACGAAGTATGTAGTTATTGCCACATATAGATAACGATTCTTTACATAATAGGAAAGATGTGATTTAAAGCACATGAAAATAACTACCTGACCGGAATTCAAATGGGTATCTAATACACTCAATGCCGACTGAATTGAGGGTTAACTTATTGTAACCAAGCAGCACAAGTATAAGAAAGACCCTTTGGGATGAAGATTTGAGATCTGTAGAGTCACAAACATGTTCAGCTGGTTCTCTGTTTGTTTCAATGGCTTGTCCATAAATGGCTGTCTTCTAAAGGGAGCACTAGCAAAACATAAATTGTTAGCTGGCTGCATAGACATGAAGAAAAGGCAGCTTTTATGTTTTGCAGCTGCTGTTCCAAGCTTGGCTGCCGTCTAATATGATGAGGAAAAGCAGGTGTGGAAGTTGGTAGACCAAAATAAGTCACACAACTTGCTGAGTAAGACATATAAAACTCTGCCTCACTCAATACATTTAAGAATGTGTGTTTAAAAATTGTGATGTTGGCATGAGTGCCATTTTAACTTGAAGTCCATATATATATATATATATTGCAGTTTTGCAACTTCTTTTGTTAAATTTGAAACAAATTACAAATGATGCAATCCACCCTAAGTAACCGGCACCACCAAAATCGCTTTCTCGTAGCAGCTTCCACTTCTGTAGTAAGTCCAGATTATCTAGGCAACGCTGAATGCAAGTTGGAGAAGTCAGGTGTAAATCTCATGTTTCAGAAAGGCACACAGCCTCAACTTCGGTTCTCTGGCACAACCTCAGAGAACAACATTTAGTCCGTCTCCACACCAGTCCAGAAATAATCTGTGGAACTGAGAGCGGCCGCACCTTTTCTAGATTTGGTCTCCATAGGAAATAATTGAGAATGGATGGTGACCAATCACAGCACAGATGCTACTTAGGCCAATCGCAGAGCGAGCTTCATAGACCAATCAGGACTGTGAGAAATTCAAACTAGCTCGCCACGGAGACTGGAGTCACTTGACTCTCACCCTAAACCTCAGGGTCTGGGTTCAGCTGGATACCTCCTGTGGAGATGAATGCCTGAGTCTGAGCTGAACAATGGCCCTGCCCTCAGTCACAATTTTCCAGCAGTGAGTAAACAACCCTCCCCCTCTAGTCCCAGCAATAGCTCTTTCTCCAGACATGTGGGCTGAACAAAGGGTTGTATTGTATTGTATGTCTTTATTTATATAGCGCCATTAATGTACATAGCGCTTCACAGCAGTAATACATGTGGTAATCCAATAAATAACAGATAATATAAATAACAGATCATGGGAATAAGTGCTTTAGACATTAAGGAAGAGGAGTCCCTGCTCCGAGGAGCTTACAGTCTAATTGGTAGGTAGGGAGAACATACAGAGACAGTAGGAGGGAGTTCTGGTAAGTGCATCTGCAGGGGGCCAAGCTTTATGTGCCATGTGTTCAGAATAGTCACAGTGCTATTCATATGCTTCTTTAAGCAAGTGCGTCTTCAGGTGGGTCTTAAAGGTGGATAGAGAGGGTGCTAGTCGGGTACTGAGGGGAAGGGCATTCCAGAGGTGAGGGGCAGTCAATGAAAAAGGTTTAAGGCGGGAGAGGGCTTTAGATACAAAGGGGGTAGAAAGAAGACATCCTTGAGAAGAACGCAAGAGTCTGGATGGTGCATAACGAGAAATTAGGGCTGAGATGTAAGGAGGGGCAGAAGAGTGTAAAGCTTTAAAAGTGAGGAGAAGAATGGAGTGTGAGATGCGGGATTTGATCGGAAGCCAGGAGAGGGATTTCATGAGGGGAGATGCTGAGACAGATCTAGGAAAGAGTAGAGTGATTCTGGCAGCAGCGTTTAGGATAGATTGTAGGGGAGACAGGTGAGAGGCAGGAAGGCCGGACAGCAGGAGGTTACAGTAATCAAGACGGGAGAGAATGAGGGCCTGAGTCAGAGTTTTAGCAGTCGAGCAACAGAGGAAAGGGCGTATCTTTGTTATATTGCGGAGGAAAAAGCGACAGGTTTTAGAAATGTTTTGAATGTGAGGGGCAAATGTGAGAGAGGAGTCGAGTGTGACCCCAAGGCAGCGTGCTTGGGCTACTGGGTGAATGATCGTAGTTCCAACAGTAATGTGGAAGGAGGTAGTAGGGCCAGGTTTGGGAGGAAGTATGAGGAGCTCTGTTTTAGCCATGTTGAGTTTAATTCTGCAGTTTTTATGTTATCTCTTGTTATAGTGGGTATCTGCTTCTAATTACACTGCGAGCACAGTTTTCACACGTGTGTGTGTGTGTGTGTGTGTTTGTGTGTGATTGTGTGTGTGTGTGTGTGTGTGTGTGCGCATTTATTATTATTATTATTATTATTATTATATATTTTTTCCAACTTTATAGAAATTAATAGAATTTATCAGTGCATACAAATAAAGATAATGATCACCATAGACTGTATAACATGTTATTTATATTTGACATAATCAGAGTTTTCGGTTGGTTTAAATCAAGCCATCACAAGTTGCACCACTATGAAGCGCTTTTGTCAAGGGGAGACTCCTGGAGCGGGTAGGCCCTCGGTGGGCGGAACAGTGGGGAGCAGGCAAGGATTGTCGTGGTCACAAGCATGGTTCGGTGGCAGGCAGCATGAAGGATCGTCGTGGTGACAGGAGGGTGGGCAACAGGAAGGCAGGAGCAGGAACTGAGACTAGGGAGCAGGAAACAAATGGGACAAGCCAGATCATAGGCAAGGGCCTTTAATATGTTATCAGGACTACAGGTAACAGGTCAGATCAGGGCAGCAACAGAAGGAGTCAGGATCACAAAACAAAGGCACGGGAGTAACAAGAAACTATAAGGACAGAGGACAGGAGCAACAAGATGAGACACAGAGGAACTCCAGAGAAGGCAGAAAACAGCAGAACACCCGGTGGACAAAGAAAGGCTGGGAGCAGGATGTCTAGGAAGACTCTGACCCTATTCTATTCTTCCTTCTCAGGAGCTTTCTCCGTACGATCCTCCAGGCTCTTCCAGGAGACCTTGGTCAAAGGCAGACTCAGGGTGACCCACCTTGGGTTGTTTGACGGGCAAAGTACTTGTCCCCACAGTGACGGCACAGGAACCAGCAACCGGTCTATCGGGCTCTTCATAACAGTCAGTGAGTGCATTGAGTTCACTTTCCGTACTCTCCTTTTGTGACCAATGTATCTCTTTTAGCTTTGGAATCTTTCTCCAACTTCATCTTTTCATACTCCAATTTAGCACTAAATGTCTGTTCCTTGTAACCCTTGCTCAGGTCTTGCAAAGACTCTGTCAGCTTGCATTTGAATTCTGTCTGTTGTTCTAGTCTCGTGCTGTTTCGTCGTATCATTTAAAGAGCATTTAAGACCAACTATTTGAGTTTTCAGCTCTTTAAGCTGTCCTTCTGCATTTCTTTTCCCACTTAATGCAGTTGTCAGTTCAACGTCCTTGGAGTTGTCGCGATTCCCAGCTGACTCAGAGCAAGACTCTGCACCCTCTCTGCACCCACTCCCTGTTTCTTTTAACAATTTGTATTTGTCTTTGCATAACTGTTTATTAAACTATTTTTACTGTATATCACTAAATTGTGTATGGGTTCTTACCCAGGGATTGAATCTTTCCTAACCATTTAATAGTATAGGTGAGTGCAAATAGGAATTCTTTTGGGTTTTTCCCTTTAACCCTTCCCTGCCTCGATAGTCAGATTCATAACCTCTTCCTTCAGGTTTATGTTCTCTTTCTTTACTGACTCTATGTCCCTCAGGACCATCTCACATGCATCCCTCACTGTACACAGCTCTGTGTTTAGATCGTGGCCTTCCTGGCCAGAGACGCTTCCAGTGCTGCGCCAACTTGATCCATGAAACTCTGGTCCTGGGCAGATTCAGCGTTTGCCTTCTCCAGCTTACTTGACAAGTTCACCCTGTCAATCTCCAACTGATCCTTTTTTTTTCCCCAAGGCACCCTCTGCTTCTTACAGTGCCAATTGCATCCTTGACCTGTCTTCTATCAATACTCCTCTTCTAATTCATGGTGTCTTTTATCTTCTTCACTGACTCGGACAGATAGATTCTTGCACACATGTTTTGCAGTTTCAAAACCATTATTAAACCCTTCGACAATCTCCCTTATTGAACGTAACTCTGTTACAAATGAACGTAGTTCTGTACCTGGGCAGCATCAGAGTATGCCTTCTCCAGCTTACTTGACATCACCATGTCACTCTCCAACTGATGCTTTTCTTTCTTCTGTAATACGCATTTAGCAATTGCTGTGGACAGACACTTTTGTAGTGCAGCCTTGGCCTCTTGGTCTTTATCAAGTCGTCCATAGAGGCAATCAATCTCAATCCATGCAGATTGAAGTGCCTGAGTTAAGGCATCTTTACCCTGGTTAAAGGCATTCTCTTTCTTTTCCACTATAATTGAACAGCCATTCTACTTTTTCTTTCTCTTTTTTTTCTTGAGAAACTCTGAAGAATCAGTGGTGCTGTGTTCACATTTATTGCTCAAGACTGTTTTTCAAAGTGGGAGCCATAGCTTCAGACATGGGGAAACCAAACTTGCCAAGAAACCAGTTAAGAGGAAATGTCTTTAAAGCAGAATCATGGGCCTAATATTTCTGTTCTTTCCCAACAGGGTGACAAAAGATAGGAGAGCTAACGTTTACATTTGAGACCTTGGCATCAGTCACAGAAATATAATTAATTGCAGGGAAAACCATACACAGAAACTTGCAGTTACATCTGAAACTTTAGAATCAGGCACAGTACTATCACAGATTGCGAGAAAGTAAAGACAGAGAAATTTGCAGTTAGATCTGGAACACTAGAACCAAGCATAGGGAGATCACAAATTACAGAGAAATAATGGCATATTGCAATAAAACAATGGGAGTACTCTTGTTTTTTAAATGGGAACCCCAAGAACAATCAGTGGAATACCTAAGCAAAGAAATCAAAAGCAAATCTGTTTATAGAAATGCAAGTCTGAAAATCTGCAAGAGTAACCTAGAAATGCAGAGGGGGACAAGCCTTCTCCAGGGAATGAGTCTGAGCATCTGAAATGGTGATAACGGGAACTGCAGGGAAGGGTTGTTTTTTTTTTTTTTTTTGAGAATTCTTAGGGATAAAATTGCACATAAAAACCCTGCAGAACCCTTTGCGGCAACAAAACCTTCAGGATCCCAACTGGGGTTTCCAAACACCAATAAAAAGTACCTTCAACCCAACGCAAGCGGAAGGGGTCTGGAATCTGTTTTGGCGAGGTCCAGAGATGGCCTTTGTTTTCTGTCAAGGGGAGACTCCTGGAGCGGGTAGGACCTCAGTGGCAGGAACAGCGGGGAGCAGGCAAGGATTGTTGGGGTCACCAGCAGGGGTTGTGCTAGGCAGCAGCAGGATTGTTGTGGTCACAGGCAGGGTCGGCAACAGGAAGGCGGGAGCAGGAACTTATACTAGGGAGCAGGAAACAAATGGGACAAACTAGATCATAGGCAAGGGCCTTTAATATGTAATCAGGACTACAGGTAACAGATCAGATCAGGGCAGCAACAGAAGGAGTCGGTATCACAAAACAAAGGCAAGGGAGAAACAGGAAACTATAAGGACAGAGGACAGGAGCAACAAGAGGAGACAGACACAGAGGAACCCCAGAGCAGACCGAAAACAGCAGCACAACCAGTGGACAGGGAAATGAACTGTGGCTGGGAGCAGGATGTCTAGGAAGACCCTGCTGCTTCTTTTTGGTAATACATTTAGTGCGGATAATATTGGCAGAATAGGCCCTGGGCTGATAATTATATTTTTAACCATACCCACACGAAAACGAGGCACATGTAACTTGTGCTGGGTGTCAAATCTGAATCTCCCGCTACAAATGGCATTCGCTTAAATATTTCCCACTATTTCCTTTTGTAATTTTTTTAATGTAGCTGAATTGGGGGTACCCTGGAACTGATTTTGTAATCCCATGACCTCCAGGGACACCCTGGTTTCTATTATGAGACAAAAAAAGTAGTTTGGATAAAATCTCTTAATTCTGGAACTGAGGGGTCCTCAAAGGTTGGGTGACCGTGGATAGTCTCCGAGGGTGGGTTTACCCCCCAAGAAAACAAATCGGACTGCTGCTTTAAAAGTGCAGTCTACCTTTTTTTTAATTTTTTTTTTTGTCAGTGTTTTTTCCTCTCTGTTGGATCAAATAGCCGCCTGTAATTCCTTGCCAGACAGTCTGTAATTAATGGCAACTTCATTTTAACACACCAGTGCTTGGAGTGCATGTTTCTTCTATCAACGAAATCACCATTAAAGACTGGGGGGGGAGGGGGACATAAGTATAATTTTCTTATGTACTGAACAGAACACTGTATTTGGCAACATATAAAAGCTGATCTTTAATGCTTTAAACTCGGGAGTCCCATGTAACATTCTCCAAATATACCTTATTGCTGATATGGAATTACCTTGATTTTGTTGCTAATTAGTGGTGGTGAGTGCAAAGAAAAGCTTGCATTTCAGAACTGAATTATACCATAAAAAGTAACCTGTAAAAGTCTTACATGCCGATGTTTGTTGCTTTTATGGAGCTGCAAATGTGGATGGGGGGGGCGGGGTCACCTGTTGATAAGTAAACAGATACATTTAATATACTGATAACAGAGAAGCAAGGAAGCAATGGCTTATATAAGGCAGACTATTTCCTGGTTTTCAAGTTATTTTTCCTGGTGCGGTGCTTTCATTTAATAAAAAAAATTATTTATGATCTCATAAATCTTTCAAGCTGTGGTTCCCAAATCCAGTCTTGCAATGTTACTTAAGTGCAGCTGGCGACAGAGAACAAGTAATAAAAACAATATAAATAAAATCTTCATTCATTAACCTCTTTGCCTCTGGGAAAGTAGCAACAAGAGTTAACAGGGAAACTGTTTCTGTTCAATCATCACTGTCCAGATGTCGTCTCTTATATATAGACTTTCCAAATATGTACATTACTAAAAAAAATATTTTTTTATGTGGACTCATTTCTCTTTAATGGCATTGTAGGTCACAATAAAGACAATGTGCTATACAGCTATTTGTGTTACTATGTACTAAACTACATTAGCTGCTGGCAATCGTTACAGCTCTTATTTTCCTTTTTGGTTGAAGTTACAGTATAATTAATTGAAGTGTTTGGTATTCGAGCACCCTCACAGACTAAAGCCCCAAATTATTAAATATTTAGAAACGTGTGTCTCCCCTCACCCCCAGAAAAAGATTGTGGTTTGTCATCCAGTGATAAAAGGTAGATCCCATAAATACCAATGAAATCTAGAGACATGCCCCTTTTCCTGTTCACCCTGGCAGTGTGCACCATAGGGATTAACTCCAACTTCAGTTTAGTAGGGCAGTGTGGCAGGATGGCCTGTAGGCGAGGTCAGACAATAGTCCACACGTGTAGTTTCAGGTTAAAGCAAATATTAAGTGGTTTTATTTCTCCACAGCAGAACTAAACATTTGGGCACACTGTCCCTTCAAAGCAACACAAAACATAGCAAAATAACATCTACTCCACCTTGGGAGAACTTACTCAAAATCCAAGCCCCATCTATCAGTCTGGCTGGCTATCTCCAGTTCCAACCTTTTAACATACATCACAACAGTCGGGAAACAATATTTAAAGTTCTTACTGTCCTTTTAGAAAGAGGTTTGGGAATCCACCTGGCTAGCAGCTTGTATGCACCAGCTCTGTAGTATGAGACAGCCACCTGCTACAAGCATTGGCTTCCTTATATATCATGCTGGTTGTCCGGTGTCTGCTTCCTTCTTGTTAACCCTCTTGAGTGCTGGATGAAGGACTGATGTATGTTTCCCAGGCATAACTATTAGTACCTGACTTCACCCTGTCACATACCTCCCCTGTTTGTTTGTGGCTTGGGCCCCACACGGCTAAAGCGCGACCCTCAACTCCTTCTCGTGACTAAAAAAAATCAGCATTTCCATTGTCCTTCCCATGCCTATGCTGTATATCAAAAGAGACGGGCTGGAGGGCCATATACCACCTGGTCAACCTCCAGTTTGTGTCCTTCATGGTGTTTAACCATTTCAAGGGTGCATGGTCAGTGAAGTGTACCCCTGCAACATAAGACCTCAATTGCCCATTTTACAGCGATGCACTCTTTCTCAATTACAGAATATTTCACTTCCCTTGGGAACAGCTTCCGGCTGAACAATATGGGGTGTCCAACACCATCAAATTGTTGGGACAGGTGCTGTAATCTCTGAAAAATTTGGTATAAACTGTCTGTAGTACCCTGCTAACCCCAAAAGGGAGCGGACCTACGTCTTTGTCTGTGGGGCTGGGACTTACTTTATGGCGGCCACCTTGCTGGCGAGTGGCCTTACTATCCCTTCCCCAACGGCATTACCCAAATTTTGTAGTGGCTTTTCCTAGGGCACATTTTTTTTTGGATTGGCTGTAAGCCCTGCTTCTCTTAAGGACGTTAGGACTGCCCTTAACCTTTTTATATGGGACTGCCAGTACCTACTATAGATGATTGTCATCCAAGTAGGTAGCGGCATATGCCCTAAGGGGTCGTAGCACTTTGTCCATTAATCTTTGTTCTGTGTTCTGTTCAAGGATCTCTGCCTTGATATGCTTCTCTGGTTGTACCCACCTGGTATATAAGTCTACTAAGCGGTGGGCTATGACCCGGGGTCTATCTCTGTTTGTGTATTTGGCCGTGCGGAACCGCTGTCGGTAGGTCTCTGGGGTGAGGCCTAGGCGATCCAGAACAGCAGCCTTTAGTTGCTGATAGTCCATGGTCTCATCTGCCGGAAGAACCTGAAAGACTGCCTAAGCTTCTCCTATGAGGAGTGGAGCCAGAGTCGTTACCCAGCGATCAACTGTTCAGCCATGGGCCGTGGCTACCCTTTCAAAAGTGAGGAGGAATGCCTCTGGGGCTTTGGTTGGCTTCATTTTGGGTAGCATCACTGGTGGGTTATTTGGAATCTCTGTTCTTACTGGGGCTGGACCTGGAGCCAGCATTTGGAGGAGCTTTTCTGTTTGCTGTGCCTGCCTCTCATCTCGCTGGGCCTGCTGATGCAGGAACTGAGAGAATTTCCTCCATTTTTTTTCCCCCAATGTGTGGTCCTTCGGATAAAGGCCCGTAGGCAAGGTCAGACAATAGTCCACAATTGTAGTTTGAGGTAAAAGCAAATATTAAGTGGTTTTATTTCTCCACAGCAGAACTAAACATTTCTGCAACACTGTCCCTTTAAGGCAACACAAAACATAGCAAAATAACATCTACTCCACTTGAGAGAATTTACTCACAATCCAAGCCCTATCAGGCTGACTGGCTATCTCCAGTTCCAACCTTTTAACATACATCACAACAGTCAGGAAACTATTTAAAGTTCTTACTGTCCTTTTAGAAAGAGGTTTGGGAATCCGCCTGGCTAGCGGCTTGCATGCACCAGCTCTGTAGTATGAGACAGCCACCTGCTACAAGCATTGGCTTCCTTATATATCATGCTGGTTGTCAGGTGTGTATGATTCCTTCCTGGTTACCCAACCATTCTTCCTGGGTTAACCCTCTGAGTGCTGGATTTCCCAGGCATTACTATTAGTACCTGACTTCACCCTGTGACAGACAGGAAATTAAATTCTTGCACGTAGGCCATAAAGGCCCCTCCCACTACCTGCAGATTAGTCTTTTTCCAGTCCTACAGCTAGGAGCAGGTTTTTGTTATTTTGTTACAAAGGACTCGCATGACTGTAATTAGTGCAGTAAAGCCAGGGAATCTCAACCTCTCTTCTCCCTGAAGCTCCGATCGACGTGCCCTGGTGGGTATCAAGACGGAGGCCTGAGTGACCGGGCAGTCCCACGGAAGCGTCTTGGAACACTGAGGCAGAACAGCAGGACTGTTTGAGCAATGGAGGCTGTGTCTATACTGCACTGACGTCTAGGAACGCAGCGGTGTGGGAGACACAAGCTGGCCCGGCGTCTCATGCAGAGCATAGTGCGTGCACGTTCTAGCGTGCGCGCCCTGCATCTCGCCGGCGGGCACATGCGCGAGGGCCGAGAGCTCCAACTGGGCTGACATCACTGTGCGATGGAACACAGTGTGTGAGAGGAGCCCTGAAGCAGCCGCATCATTGAACGCTCGGCAGATAGAAGAAATCAGCTCCAAGAAGCTGAAAGGAGTGTGGAAGCCAGCATGGACACTGCTGGAAGTAAAGGGTCGCTGACAAATATTAGGTGAGTCCTTAGATTAGTTCTACAAAAGGATTTAAGAGAGTGGATTTCAGGAACTAAAGAAATAGATTTTAATTTAATTTATTCATTTTTTTTAACTTTTAGTTCTACTGCTGCTGCCGAGTTTATTCGAGCATTTGCCCGTTCTCGGCCGCAGCAGTAACCTGGCGCGCGCCAGAGGGTGCCGGGCGCGCGCCGAAGACACGGAGGAGCGCCCTCCGATCGGGGCTTTCTCCCTCCCGCTGCCGGGTCCCCCGGAACCCCCTGCCGCCGTCGCCCACATCGCGGGACACCAGGGCTCCCTCGGGGAGCCCTGGACGCGCGTGCAGGGGGCGCAGGCTCCCGATGACGTGTGACCGCGCGTCAATGACGCGCGGCACGCCGAGGGTGTGCGGCTAGCATGCCGGGGCATCCCCAGGCTTGCGGAGCCATCCGCACTCAAATAAAATGTGCCGCCTCTGTATGGTTATACAACCAGAGGAAGGAACTTCTATGGGGACAGTAGAGTCCCTGCATCAGAAGTAAAAAGCTGCTAAAAAAAAAGTAAGTGATGTGCAGCTTGTGAAAAGCCAGCCTTAGAGGGCAAGAAGCTTTGTGCAGACTGCCTTAAAGCTGCAGCAGGAGAGTCAAATGAGCAGATGAATACTTTTCTAGCTTGGATGAAAGATACAGTAAAAAATGAGCTGTGTGTGCTGTGCACGCGCATAGTAAGTGAAACTTCTTTGACTTTTGTCACAGAAATTGTATTTGTGTTGGTGATGTTTAAATTAAAAATCAAAATACAATTTTTGACAAAACGCAAATAAATTTGACTTAGAATGCGCGTGCTCTGCACACATCCCCTGTATTAGCTATTTGCACTAAGTGTGAATTCCTCGTGTGTGCGGGTGACTGAGTGTGCGGTTGACTGCGTGTGACTGCGACTGCGTGTGACTGCGACTGCGGGTGAGTGTGCGGGTGACTGCATGTGCGGGTGAGTGTGCGGGTGACTGCGTGTGCGGGTGACTGTGAGTGTGCGGGTGAGTGTGCGGGTGAGTGTGCGGGTGACTGTGAGTGTGCGGGTGAGTGTGCGGGTGACTGTGAGTGTGCGGGTGAGTGTGCGGGTGACTGCGTGTGACTGAGTGTGCGGGTGACTGTGAGTGTGACTGCGTGTGAGTGTGCGGGTGACTGTGTGTGCGTGTGACTGAGATGTGTTTTACAAATAGTCTCACCCTTTATATTCTGCATGAATACACCATGTTTGTAAAATTAGTACCATTATTATAGTGTCCTTTGCTCAAATAACTGTGCTCTCTCCTGCAGTCAAGCACAGCACCACTGAGGTTGTATTAGTACTGTGACCACTGCATTTTACAATCTGATATATTGCTGACTTTGTATAGATCAGATATTTCCAGTACACAGAAGAATGTTATATTCCATTTGGGTTGACAGTTGAGATTTGTCATACAGATACCTTGCTATTTCCTTATCCCTGAGTATTTACTAGCACTGAGATTTCCAGTGTTTAGTGTGTCCTGTTCTGACAGTCTTTCATTGTTCTGCTGAAGGCTCATGCCAGTCTGGATGGTTCCTTCAGTGCATATTAGCAGAGAGCACAGGACACCAGGAGCTGCATGCAGCTATATCTCACCATCAGAAGCAGCATCTGACACTGACTGTACCTTATTCATCTGACACTGACTGTACCTTATACACACACACACACACACACACACACTGTCTGCAAGGGCAGGGAATGCACATCCACTTCTGCCCTGTCCTGCTACTCGCTGCACACACACAGAATCACTAGGACTGTGATGTTTTCAATGTGATGTCCCTCTCCCCAGCCTATTCTTCCTTTTGATATCTTTTAATGTGGACATCATTGCCAGGTCCGATCTCCCTCCTCCCTCCTCCCTCGGCAATTCAGCATGTCAGCGACACACTGCTCTGCTTCCTCTCGGTTACCCTCCATGATCCCTGGGCTCCTCTCCTCTGGCAGCACTCAGTCAGCGGGACACAGGGAAGGGGAGGGAGGTGAGAGGCTGAGCAGCGGCTCACTGAGTCTGATTTAAAATCCCCGCGCTTGCTACACCTTTCACTCTAGCACCGGAAGCTCTGCGGCAGCCATCTTGCTATACCCATGGCAGCTGACGTGTGGGGGTAACAGCGGCCGTTAGGAGCGGCGCCGGCGGCTATCGCCGCCGCCGCATGTCACAGCGGGTGTGTGTGGGGGGAGCGGTGGCTGTTAGGAGCGGCGCCGGCGGCGCCGCCGCAGGTCACAGTAGATGCGGGGGGGGGGGGGGGAGCCATGACGTCACTTCCGTTTCACATTTCCCCTCCAACTCTCCCGTTTTACTCCATCAGAATAGGTGCCACTAAAGAAGTTTCACTTCAACAAAGTGTTGATTCTGCAGTGAAGCCAGCACAAAAGAGAGCAAGATCTCAGACTAGCATGGATAAAGTAAGAGATTCCCCATCGGACGAATCAGAGTTTGCGTTACCAGGTGTGAGATGGGGAGTGTGATTCATCAGAGCAAAAATGCAAGCTGAAGAATCAGTTTGATTTAGAAATAGTGGACCCTCTTATAAAGGCAATGAGGGAAACATTGGAGCTAGAGGATAAGGAAGAAATGGTTCAAAAATCAGATAAATTATTTGGGACAAGGCAGAAGAAAACCAGATGTTTTCCAATTCATAAAGTGATCAAGGAGATGATACAGATGGAATTGTCAGACGGATAGAAAACTGAATATGCCCAAAAAGTTTAATAGAATGTATCCATTTTCACAATAAGAGGTAAAACACTGGGAAGTCAGTCCTAAAATTGATGCAGCAATTTCCAGAGTGTCAAGGATAACAACTATACCAGTTGAAGATGCAGCATCACTCAAGGATTTAATGGATAACAAAAATGGATAGTGTTTTAAAAAAGGCATATGTAATCGCAGGTACACAATGCAAACCAGCGATATCAATGACATTAGTGGCAAGAGCAATGCGGATATGGGTTGCTAATATAGAAGGAGCATTGGAGAAAGGAGTAAAGAGAACTTCTATTCTGAAGGTGTTGTCTGAAATCAAGTGGGCAGCGGACTGCATAGCGGAAGCGTCACTGGATGCAGTGAGACTGGCAGCCAAGTCAATGGCTTGTATAGTAAAATCAAGAAGAACACTATGGTTCAGAAACTGGATGGCAGACTCGGCTTCCAAGAACAGTTTATGTAACTTGCCCTTTGAAGAAGAATTCCTATTTGGGAATAAATTTGATGCGATTATAAATAAAGCGTCTGGAGGTAAAAGCACGTTTTTACCACGAGTAGAAATAGAAGATATGGCCCTACATTCCATCAGACGGAAAAGACACAGTATAGGGAAGCAAGAACGTATCGTCCTGGAAAAACGTTTTCATGACAAACGTCATGGAGAGGCGGACAGAATAATCTTTTTCATGGCATCAGAGGGAGTACGTCATTGGCCAGAAGAAAATTCTCATGAATGTCAGGGTGTCCAGTGACTTCCAGTTGGGGGAAGACTGAACCAATTCGAAGTGACATGGGCCCAATCAATAAAAAAACGGTGGATACTACAGATCATTTCTTTAGGGTAACACCTGGAGTTCAAGAACATTCCAAGAAGGGATATATTTTTAAGAATAAAATGTACTCGGATGCAAAAGAAAAAATAAAGCCAATGAGTTTGATCTTGAAGGACTTCTTATTACAGGCCAATGTAATAACAAGGTTTCCTCAAAGACAGAGGCGAAAGGGCATTTATTCCAAAATCTTCTTTATAGAAAAGGCCTCAGGAGGATGCAGAGCAGTATTGGATCTAAGAACAGTAAATACCTATTTACAGGTAAGAAAATTCAAAATTTAATTAAACATCATCATTCAAGAAGTAAAACCAAAGAATTGGATATCAATAGATCTAAAAGATGCCTATTTACACAATCCTATAGCAAAAAGACATAACAAATCTCAGATTTACAGTAAATCAACAACGCAACCAATATACGGCTCTGCCGTTTGGACTGGCAATGTCTCCAGAACATTCACAAAGGCTTTGGCCCCATTGATAGCAGAATTAAGGAAAAGGGGCGTGGAGATTTATCCATATCTAGACGAAATCCTGATCAAGTCACAAAAAACAGAAAAACTGCTACTAGACAGAAACATTGTCGTATCTTTTCTAGAACAGCATGGCTGGATCATAAATGTCGACAAGAGCCAGCTAGTACCAACAGTCAATAAAATTTCTCGGAGTAAAATTTCACACGGCGGAAGGAGAAGTGCGATTGCTATACTCAACGATCCAAGATATTGGAATTCAGACAAGAACGCTCAGAATAGCGCACACATCAGCAGCAGCAGACTACATGAGACTCCTGGGAAAGTTTACTTCAACGTTAAATGTAATTAAATGGGCAGGTCTACACATGAGACCATTGCAACAAAAAAATTTACAACAGTGGAATGGAGATCCCAAAGATGTAAGACAAAAAATATACATTAAACCCACACACAAAGAGAGAACCAAGATGGTGGGAAAAGACACAGAACCTATTAAAAGGGCATACGTTGCACCAGAAACAATGGATAACAATCACCAGAGAAGCAGGCAGCGCAGGTTGGGGAACCCAATTGGGGGACTTGCTGGTACAGGATTCTTGGACGTCCTAAAAACAACAGTTATCAAACCTGCTGGAACGCAAGGCAGTGTAAAAAGCATTGGAAGCATTCCAAAGCCAGGTAAAATATGGAAATGTTCAAATAGTCAGACAGCAGATCCGTGGTAAAATATAAAAGCCAAGCAAGGAGGAACAAGAAGCAAAATACTGAGCCTAACATCAGAAGGCTATGTTACAGATATAACAGCCATACATATTCCAGGGCCAGAAAATATTACGTGAAAAAACAAGCGCAAAAAATACTGTGAATATAAAAAAAAGGATACTAATATACCCGAATATAGATATAACAGATGTTGATGGGTGCAGCAAAGGGTATAAAGTGGGTTCTTCAACCACTGGAAATGGCGTAGAGTAGGAGGAACCAATGCGCACTCACATCCAGGTAATATGAAATACAAAAAAGAGTACACAATAGTGTAATTCTGTGTATGATCGGTATAGGTAAAGGTGATAATGCACTCACATTTGGTAAGATAAAACAGACATCTCGGTTAATCAGTTTAACCAAACTGTTATTGAAGAACGTCTGATGTCAGGATGCTTCTTGTGGTATATATGGTCTCTGACGGCAGGACACTCCCAATATCTCCCAGACTCACAGGCGGCAGGATATAATGGGGATATAGAGCAGAAAGAACACACACATAGTGTAGTACTGTATAAGCAGATATAATCTATAACTCTATAGTATATCCACTCACATTGTGTGTACTGATAGTACGCTTTTAGGTTGTTAAAGTAACCAACTTATGATGTCTTCTAGAATCACAGGAAAATTCCCAGGCAAAAAGGAAAAGAGTGCAGGTAAAGGTAGAAAAAACTTTTATAAATTAATAAAAATGAGCACTTACAGAGCGATGGCCATAAAGAAAGCCCCCTGAAGAAGTCCATTCGGACGAAACGCATTGAAAGAGACCCCTGAAGAAGTCCATTCGGACGAAACGCGTTGAGGCATTTTTGGAGCCAGCTGCTGAATTTTAAAGACCTTTAGAAGCTGTCTGAAGCTCTGTACCCCCTCAGTGTGGTATCCCCCAGCGTATGGCCATCGCTGGGTTTTACTGAGAGTGGGGCTGAATGTGTTTTGGACTTCCTTAGGCTGTTTATGTATACAGCTCTGTAAGTGCTCATTTTTATTCATTTATAAAGTTTTATTTTTTTCTACCTTTTCCTGCATCCTTTTCGCCTGGGAATTTCCTGTGATTCTAGAAGACATCATAAGTTGGTTACTTTAACAACCTAAAAGTGTACTATCAGTACACACAATGTGAGTGGATATACTATAGAGTTATAGATTATATCTGTTTATACAGTACTACACTGTGTGTGTTCTTTCTGCTCTATATATCCCCATTATATCCTGCCGCCTGTGAGTCTGGGAGATATCGGGAGTATCCTGCCGTCAGAGACCATATATACCACAAGAAGCATCCTGACATCAGACGTTCTTCAATAACAGTTTGGTTAAACTGATTAATAGAGATGCCTGTTTTATCTTACCAAATGTGAGTGCATTATCACATTTACCGATCATACACAGAATTACACTATTGTGTCCTCTTTTTTGTATTTCATATTACCTGGATGTGAGTGCACATTGGATCCTCCTACTCTACCCCAGAAAATATTTGTAAGGAATCGGGGGCCACGTCCCTTGCGGCGTGACCCCTCCTTACCCACTACCAGTACTGCAGCGGCTGCTGCCCCTGCCCCCTGTCGCTACCCATGCCGCCGCCCAGTGCATACCTTGAACTCTGCCGTGGCCATCTTGGATTCTGGCACTGGTGTTAGACTCAGCTGTGCTCCACTACTTCCTGGTCTCTCAGCCACTCACGAGCAGCTCCTCGACACGCCTCCGCCATGCCCCTCGTCCGGATTGGTCACTGTCGCTTTAAATATCTTGCTTTGCCTTCACTTCCTTGCCGAGCATAGATCCTTATGGGATGTTACCTGTGTTTCTGCCACGAGCCCTGGCTTGTTCTCTCTGTTTTTGTTCCAGTTCGTTGTACTCGTCCAGTTTTCCTCCAGGCCTGCTGCTGCTACGCTGAGTTCCTGGTTCTTGGAGACCTGCTTACCTTTGCGCTGTACACGGGGTTACTAGTGCTGCCTGGCGGTGTGCCCATTGCGGTCAGTCTTCCCTTTCCTAGACCGGCGCCATGGGTCGTGGACGCCACTCGCGCAAACCTCGTTCCCGACCTGCAGCGATTGTGCTGAAGCAAAATGACCAGCTTGATTTCCTGTTGCCGACTCCCTGCTTGGACTACGACTACCCGGATATCTCCTACCCCGACTCTGGCTCGTCCAACGACTATGCTGTTATCTCCAGTCCTGAACCCGGCCTGTTTGACTATGAACTGCGCACTCCGGACCAGTCTGCGCGGTCTAAGGTCAGTGATTTCATAACCCAGCCTCAGGCCCGCGGTCCGGTCCCGGTTTGTGGCGAGCATAACCGTGACAATATTACAGCAAATTTTCTCAGTCGCAAATTATTAATATGTATAATTATTATATGTACTGTATATGTTTTAATAATAAGGTGTAAGAATAGATCTTATGCATGTTATGCCTTCCCTTAGTGAGGGGCTGGACTCTAAACCAACAGCCAATCACAGGAGGGGTATAGGTATATTAAGCGCCCAATCGGAGACCTCCGATATCCCTGACGAAGTACATTCTGTATACGAAACGCGTTGGATGAAGAGGGCGCATTCCTACTATCACCCTTTGTGGTTTGATCTAATTTGCCATCACATTCATACGGGACATTCTCTGGCTTTCCTGGCCGCGCGAGACATCCGCCGTCGCCATCTGAGGACGTCACCGGCGCGTGTATGCTGTGTATGCCGTGTATGCCGTGCATGCTGACCGGACGCCGAGGAATCAGCGGGAGAGCCTTCCTTCCTGCAGCAGCGGTCGTGCCCACGCTTTACAGCAGCAGGCTTCTGTCTGAATGAGTGGAGCTTTACCAGGACTGCTTATGGGAAGTGCAGGAGGAGAATTGATCCGGTGATAGTTGTCAACCCACCAATTGTTGCTGTTTACAGATTGGTAACGTCCAAATACATGTCCTGCTAGTGATTCTAAATCGTGATGTACGTGCATTACTCACCTGTTTTGATCACAATATAATTTTGTATATTACACCATGAGGTTTTTTTGCGCTGTTTCTCTTTTTGTTTTTCTCTTGTCTTGTACAGAATCGTTTCTGTTCATCCACCAGGATGAAGCAGTGTTGCGACCAGTATATATAATTTTTTGCCAAAAGTAGTTTCTCAATTTCATATGAACCAAGAAATTGTAATTCCTCCCAAAGCCAGATAACAAGAAGGAAGAGGGATTGCATAACCTTGGTGTAGTAAGGTGCTTGAAAACGTATATTGAAAGGGTGCAGGATATAAGAAAGTCAGATAAACTGTTTATCATTCCCGAAGGACCAAGGACGGGGGCAAGCAACGTCCAAAGTGACTATATCCGATTGGATTGTATCATGTATCAGTAAAGCATATGAAAACAAATGACAAAATCCTCCTTTAAATTTAAAAGCACACAAGAGCCATGGCCACTTCATGGCATTTAAGGCACAGGCATCACCAGAACAAATCTGCAAAGTGGCAGTGTGGTCTTCATTTAACACATTTGTGAAGTATTACAGATTGGACATTCAGGCTTCAGCTGACGCAAGCTTTGGGCGAGAAGTGTTAGTCTGTAGTAAAAAAAAGTGGAAAATGTCATCAATAAAATGGTTGAAACTGATATTGGCATTTAGATTTTTTTTTCCCCACCCTAAATAATACTGCTGGGGTATGTCCCTACGGTGCCCACTGCCAGGGTGAATTGGAAAAGAAAAAATTTAAACAAATTACCGTAATTTTGTTTTCAGGTGACACACAGCACACAGGCAGGAGACACACAGCACACAGGCAGGAGACACGCAGGACACAGCCTCACCCCTCTCTGCTGCATGCTTTTTCTCTGCTCTTTGGCCCCACCCCCAGGCTCCTGCCACCTCTTCATGATTGGCTGCATTACACAGCAGCAGCCAATCAGGATGGAGCAAGCTGACCAGCCCCTTAACAGAAGCTCTGCTCTCTCCCTTCTCGTACCGGTTCTGCGAACTGAGGAAAATGTAGGTACAGGTTCGCAAGAACCGGTGCGAACCGGCTGAATCCCACTGCTGAGTTAACCCCTATGGTGCCCACTGCCATGGTTCCAGGAAAAGAAAATTACAGTAAGTTGTTTAAATTTTCTCTTTTTCACAGCAGAAAATTCTGTCGGAAATTGGAGAGTGTTGTTACTGGGTTAAGGGCAGCAAGGATGGATAATTACTTTTAAAATGTATTTTCTCCAAGACCGTGTATAGCAAAACATTGTCACTACAAGGCAACATGTTCATTAATCTTCCCCATACACTAGCAAAAATGGCCAGTGATTCTTAAGACATCGTATTTGAGGTTTGCATTGAAAATACTGCTTGAGGCAGCTCT
The DNA here is from genome assembly GCF_040206685.1 of Ascaphus truei. Taxonomy (NCBI): domain Eukaryota; kingdom Metazoa; phylum Chordata; class Amphibia; order Anura; family Ascaphidae; genus Ascaphus; species Ascaphus truei. Next base: position 38,233,129 of record NC_134491.1, read on the forward strand.
GTGATGTCAGCAATGTTTGCTATCTATTTCTTCTTCATTGCTCCTTATACAAATATGTAGGAAATAGATTAGAGGGTGTTACTTTGAGAGGATACATCCAGCACAGGAGTCCTATTCATAGCCGTTCCCATTGAAAATACATATTTCCATCTTCTACACGCTGTTTTATCACATGCGTAGTAATATAACTTCTTCAAAAAAGAAATATAGTAGAATAGTGTTGAACTCGAATGCACATTTTTTTTTCTTGATCTAAGCCATACAGAAGAAATATTGTGCCAGTAGATGGCACTAGAAGAACACCAATGTAATATAAATCTCAAACTTTAATTAAATCAAAGGTTTTAATTTTTTTATTTTAACAATCGTTTCTTGGTGATTCTTTATAAAATACAGTATTTATAAAATCCGGTGGAATTTGAATCTGGTCTATACCTACAGATGTAGCTAGACTTATTGTCCCCAGCGTCCCAGATGAAAAAGCAAAGTCTGAGGCAGTGGGAACAGTAAGGATTACTACATCTGTAGTAAGAATATCATTTCTAGTTTCATCATTCTATAAATGCATCAAACTATAATTCCATTGTGCAGATTCTTTGTGCATGGGTTTCTGTATTAGACCTTAGATCAGGGGAGCACAATCTTTTTTCCCTGCGCCCAACTGCCGGCTGTTCCCCTCTTTCTGCACCCCCCTCTTAGCACGCCATCATGACCTCACATTGCCATGGAAACGTGACGTCACATGACCTCACTGCGTTACTTGACGCCGCGTTGCTATGGCGACGCGTCTCCAGAAGCCGCCGGAGCCAAGGTAAGTGCAGTTTACATAGGCCGTTGCTGCTTCACCGGCACTTAATTTAAGTGCCTTCGGGAAACGCGCAGGGCCTCTGTTAGCCCCGCACCCCCGCTGCCTTAGATGACACTTAATACTGGCTGTTTAGTCCGCTAGACTAAAGTACTTATAGACGCAAATCATTTTCTTACGCATATAATTATTTGGACCTATTTACTGCTTCTCTCGTTGATACAAGATCTCAGATTTTTTTTATCAATGAGTGTGGGACGGTTGAGGTTTTTAAGGAGATGAGTTTTTAAATCATCTCTGTACATGCCTCGTGGTTTTGAGAAGATTTACATTTCTTGGATTTCTGAAGAGATTAAGGCATTGTTTTATTTCAATATCTGTACTCAAATTGAATCTGGCACCATAAGGGACTGAGCCTTGTGTTCTTTAAGAAGCATGGAACACAAATGTGTTATTAATGTGGATTGCTAAATGTTATATGGGCGCAACAAAGTCCTTGGGAAATAGTAAAAAAAAAAAATTGTCTATACAAGATATATCAATAATTTCCTACTTTAATTAAATAGCAATGTGGGGATCTTCAAGAAAGAAATCAATGAGATAATATATATATATATACTATGTTTTATTTGTAATACAAATTTACAGTAATAAAATTGTGAAAATGAGTGCTACCGTGGGGACTCTCCGTAAGGGTCAGATGGGAAAACATTTGTACATAATTTGTTCTGTACTGATAATCCTCCTATATATGGCTTATTTAATCAGACATTGGAGGCATAGCTATGAGTCAGTATGATGTTGAATGGGGGTGGATTTAGTTAAGGTCAGAACTAGTATTCCTTGTGATAGGGTTTTGAAGAGAATTATTGGATCTGCAATCATAAACTTGTAAAAATAAATATATATATATAGTATATTCTGGAACTAACAAAAGGATAATATTATATTCCGATCAGTTTACAGACCCAAATATCGTAAAGAAAAAAGCAGCAAATCACATGAACTGTTTCTAGGCTAATACAAAATGTGCTTGTAATTTCCTTTCTAATCAATACTTTTTTTTTAAGAATTGCTAAAAGCTAATGAAACCACCTGACTTATTCAGGGTGTAAGCATGATATTGCCAATCTTTTTAAACATAGAAGGTATTATTAACCCTCGTGTGCCAGAGAGCTGATCGGTATTGAACAACCACCGGGGTAGCACGTTATTAAATGTAAGCTAAACCCCAGTTGTTATAATTTTAGAACTCCAGAATTAAGGGGTTAATAAGGGGAAAACAGCGAGAGGAGGTGGGAGAAGAAGGCGTTGCAATCTACCACCCAATTGGCAGTCTTTCAGTGTATCATTTTCCTCAAACTGCGCACTGAGCTCAAGCTTTTGTTTTCTAATTGATTTATAGTTTGAGCCACTTTAACCTCATCCCCTACTGTCCTGAGCACAGTGCCAGCAAGTACATTACAGTGTGGAATAATAAATTACCTTACACTTGAGATGCTAATGCATCAAGAGTAAAAACTGCATACTACAATGGGACTTCATTACCAGTATTATGAGGCTTCTGAACACACACATTCTTTTTTGTGTGTGTGCGGTGCTAGAAGTGTTTGAGTAAATTTCGCTGCATAACAAGAATGTTACTACATTTTGCAAAGCATGTAATATCCTTCATTGGGCTGACAGAAAAATTATGGCCAGTGAAGAAATAGCATTTTGGTTAAAGCTGCAGTTCAATCTGCCGTTTAACATTTTTTTTTTCCATTCAATATGTGCATCAATACAATCTGCACACTGACAAGTGATTAGCTAAGTTGCAGATCGATCTGTTCTCCTGTGATTGATCGTGAAGATTCAGCTCAGGGGTTCATTAAATCACTGTTAGTGCTGCAGAAGAGAACCCAAGATGCAAAGTTCTGTGTGGAAGATGTGACCAGGCAGTCACTAGATACAATTGGTGCACTGCTCGAGAGAAGGCGGGGCTCAAGAGCCAGAGACAGTTTCAGAAGAGTAAGGGGATGTGACTTTTTGGAACTGGTTGCTATAGAAACAAAAATGCTTGTTACATTGAAACGGGAGCGCAAACGTTTCCTGCTGCGCCCCCCTGTCTGCCTGCTCCGGAGCTTGCGCCCCATCCTACCTGGCAGCCGCGTCGAATAACACTCCAGGGTCACGTCACGACCTATGGCATCATTTAACACCTGTGACATCACGTCCCATGACCCCAATGGCACCGCGTTGCCATGGTGATGCGTCACAGCGTCTGAATCCCGGTAAGTTTTATTGTTGCAGAGGCCTCATGCGATCCCCCGGCATTTAATTTAAATGCTTGGGGGAAGACCGCGGGATCTCTGCAACCGCCCGCGTCCCCCCAGTCAAATCTCCCGCCCTTCCCCAGTTTGCGCACCCCTGCATTAGAATACTTTAAAAAAAAAAAAAACATATAGAATATTGCTTGAACTGCCGCTTTAAGGCGCTGGCATCTAAAGTTGCAGACCCCCAGGTATTGACTAAGTGCCAGTTCTGTGTTATCTTAGTCCATTCCCCTTGTTCCTTGGGTAACTTAGTGCAAAATGTTAACACTATATAAAGAATATTGTAGTGATAAATACATCAGGCTCAGTGGGGATGTCCATGGGCCGAGTCAATAGTGTAGAATCAACTGGGGTAATCGCAGATAGCTGGAGTCAAGAGTCCAGTTCAGCGGTGCAACGGGCAGTGGAGAGTTTCCAGAAGGAGCAGGCAAAAACAGTAGTCAGGGTTAAGGTAAGAACCAAACAGGAGAATCGTTGGACGAACCTGGTATGAGCTGAATACCCCTTATTTTAAGTCAAGTGAATGTGTTTTGGAGTATTTATGGCAGTCTATCTTGGCTGTGAGCCATATGGCTGTTTTGTACAGTAACACCAAACGAGTCACATATAAAGTGTCTGTGGAGTTAATACTGGAGGTGAATACTACAAGAAAATCTGGACCCTCCACCACAACAACTACTATGCAACTGTGAGAACTTGGCTTTCTAAATGCTGTGATTATTTGTTCTCTTCCTATGCTCCAATAACTGGTTTAGTCTCTTCTGCATCTCGTTATGCCCTCCATATTGCTTTTTTTGTTTACTGTTTCCTCCTCCCACTCCTTTGTGAGCGTTTCTGTTCTCTCCAATTTCTCCACTCCACTCCTATCCACATTTCTTCATCTCTCCTCCCCTCCCCCTATGCAGGTGCCCATACACTGCATCATTGTGCATACACCTTATTCCCAACAACTTCTTTACCCCTCAATATAAAGCGCCCCCACTAATCCTCTATTCACACCCTCTATCTACTCCTTCCTGCTGCTGGGGATATCTCTCCTGATCCTGGACCCAGCCATGTACACATTTGCTCTCATCCATGCCACCTCTTCCCCTACTAATGGTGTTTAACCTACAGTATCTAATTTAATACTGACTAACCTTAAAACTCGCCTCACAAATCCAATATCCCAACAACCTGCATTCATAGCTATTGTCCCACCCACAGTCACTCCTACCAACCATTGTGACCAAGCACTGCTATCTACAGCACTTATTGGAAATTGGAGAAAAGCCTGGTCCAGGAGCCAGGCAGTCAACAAATTTGACTGGTTGATTTAAGTGTGGAGTTAGAAACAGGAGTTTGAACAAGGAAGGGGTTAAGCAAGATATAGTATAGTGAAGTACAGTTAATTGTTAGTACTTATAACTCCATAGTTGCAATAATGAGCAGGATTGAGAATGCCACTCTGCACATCTCGCCACATGTATTTGCACTTGGAGCAGCTGTTCCAAGGAGCATAACGCTTTGAGAAGTGTGAGAACAAGTGATCTCTTTAGAGTCAAATATTGCTGATCTGATGAGGAAACTTTTTAATATTGAGGGACATTGACAATCTTGAAAGGAGTTTAGTGCTCACTGAGCAGGCTCTGGCTGGGACTAGTAGTGCAGATGGTGGCGCTGTGAGTGAGGAGCAGGTAGGTAGCTGGGTAACAGAAGGGGAAGAAGCAGGCCAGTTCTGAGCTGACCCATCCCAATAGATTTGCCATATTGAGTGAAGATATTGGGAGGCTGGGGGAGACTGATTCCTTTAGCAGCCAGGGGAATAGTTCCTCCAGCACAGAGGGGACTCGAATACTCAGAGACCAAGAAATATTGTGGTGGTAGGGAACTCCGTTATTAGAAAGGTAGATCGGCTCATCCGGTGATGGCAACAGATTGCCCTAACTGTTTGTTTTCTCCCGGGTGCTTTGGTTTGACACATTACGGATAAGGTAGACAGATTGTTGGGAGGGTCTGGGACTGACCCGGCGGACTTGGTATTGTACATGTTGGCATTAATGACAAAGTTAGAGAAAGATGGAGGGTCCTTAAGATTGATTTCAGGGATTTAGGCCAAAAGCTTACTGCAATGACCTCCAAGGTATTATTTTCTGAAATACTATCAGTGCTATCCGCTACACCAGGGAGACAGTCGGAGATTAGGGAGGTTAATCAATGGCTCAGAAAGTGGTGTAGGAAGGAGGGTTTGGGGTTTTTAGAAAACTGGGACGCCTTTTCTGAAAGGTGCAATCTTTATGGTAGGAAAGGATTGCACCTCCAATGAAGAGTGATCTTCTGTGCTAGGGGAGAGAATGTTAAAAAGGTTGGAGATGTTAAACTAGGGGGTAGGGACAAAAAAACATAACTAAATTGAATAGATGGGGAAATAGCATCCTTCCTTACATTTTCAGTGACCATGCAATAGTGTACTGTGTAAGGAAAATGAAACCACTCCAATCAAGCCCTAAAGTTCTCCTCACTAGAACATTTAGAAACTTTAACCCACCACAGTTTCTGGACGACCTTACCAACTACCCTTGGTACAGAATCGACTTAATTCCCGACCCCGATTCTGCGCTCTACTATTTCCAATCCGTGTTCTTAAAACGCTGTGATACCCATGCTCCACTATGCAGATTAAGCGTCCGGGGAGCAATGGAAGTGAACTGGGGCACTCCCTTTACACAATGCTTGAAACTGAACAGAAGAATAAGGTCAAAAATAAATATACATATACCACACTTCAAATGCTCAGTGTCTGCTGCTCAACCCCAGGAAAGGATCTTCCCACGATCCTCAAGAAAACATAGGTAGAAAGAGACAGAGGGGCGCAGACAAGGGTCAGAGTTAATATCAGACCAGTAGTTGAAAACACATACAATAGTAAACCAATGGTTAAGAGCACAGGAGTGATAAGAGTATAACGTAATATGTACTCACACGGGCCTGTGTGGTACTGGGTAGTACTATAGGTATCTTTATTTTCTTTCCCTCCTTCTTGCTAGTCAGTCATGCTCCTTCTCCCTCTGTACATCATGAATCAGCCACCCAGGGCGCATGTAGTGGAAGATAGCGCCACATAGATGAATAAAAATACGTTTATTTGGCAAAGAATGTGAGACAACAATTCACTCATGTAAAAAACTGCTCAGGGACGCCAACGTCAACCTCCCGCTCTCCGGTGCAGTGTGCTCCTGTTCGCCGTGTCCGGTCTAAAGGACTGTTCACCGTCAGTGCAGGCGCCAGCTACGGTGTCCTCGAGCATACACACAACTTCTGGTCCAGGTCTCTGCACACACAACGCGTTTCGGATAATTGAATCCTTCGTCAGGCGTGTCGAAGGATTCAATTATCCGAAACGCGGTGTGTGTGCAGAGACCTGGACCAGAAGTTGTGTGTATGCTCGAGGACACCGTAGCTGGCGCCTGCACTGACAGTGGACAGTCCTGTAGACCGGACACGGCGAACAGGAGCACACTGCACCGGAGAGCGGGAGGTTGACGTTGGTGTCCCTGAGCAGTTTTTTACATGAGTGAATTGTTGTCTCACATTCTTTGCCAAATAAACGTATTTTTATTCATCTCTGTGGCGCTGTCTTCCACTACATGCGCCCTGAGTGGCCCATCCATGATGTACAGAGGGAGAAGGAGCATGACTGACTAGCAAGAAGGAGGGAAAGAAAATAAGATACCTATAGTACTACCCAGTACCACACAGACCCGTGTGAGTACATATTACGTTATACTCTTATCACTCCTGTGCTCTTAACCATTGGTTTACTAATGTATGCGTTTTCAACTACTGGTCTGATATTAACTCTGACCCTTGTCTGCGCCCCCCTGTCTCTCTTTCTACCTAAGCGTACGGGGAGCCCACCTTCCCTGGGTTACAAATGATCTTATAGCGCTCTACCATTTCAGGGATGCCTTGTGGAAAATCTTCGCCAGAATACATCAAACCCAGTTAATTTATGGATGGTGATCAACAATATATTCCAGCCTTCTAGCCATCAACAACCAATCACTAATGAAGATACAGTATTACTCTGTCAAATCCCACAGACATTGCAAATGCATTCAATGATTACTTTGTGGGGTGTGCTACTAACTTATTAGCGAAACGCAACCCAAACCACAAACATGAACCTCATTCTGAGAGTACCCCTATAGCCCCACCCTCTCCCAACACTGCTCACAATTTTCTATTTGTCCCAGTACCTGAAGAGGAGATTACACAAGTGCTCCTCAAATTAAAACTAAGCAGCCAATGTGGGCCTGACTTACTGCAGTCTAAGTTCCTAAGACTTACTGCCCCAGCCATTGCCAAACCAATTGCTTCCCTTGTCAACTCTATTCTGTCTGTAAGCCATATCCCTAAGGCTAAGGCCCCGCTGCACGAGCATGGCACTTCACTACGATCTGCGGTCTGCAGGGAGCTTTTGTAACAAATACATAACTATAATAAATAGATATAATAATAAATACAATAAATAATAAATTAAATAAAGCTACTGACAAGCTGCAGGGTTTAAAGCAATAGAACTGCTATATTTGTATTTCACTCTTCCTGTTTTGAAAAATGTGCTCCCACTGGCTTGCACTAGCTGACATATGATTGGTTGATGGGATCCTGTCTGTGATTGGCTCCCTGGCGCACCATGTGACGCATCGCCGCACGGGAACTCAATCCTGTTTTAGCCCCTGCTGGCTGAGGCGTCACAGTAAGCAGTGAGCCTGGGAGTGAGGAGAGTCCAGGGACAGCCAGGAAAAAGGTACGGTGCTGGTGAGAGACACGCGCCGCCGGCTGCACTGGGGACCTAGCCTTAGACCTGGAAAACTGCCAGAGTTGTCCCAATCTTCACAAGTGGGGACAAAAACACTGTCTCAAACTACAGGCCAATCTCTATTTTCCCAATACTATTCAAAGTCATGGAAAAATGTGTTCACTCCCAATTAAGCGATTACATACCAAGTCAAATTTCCCTAGCCAATTCCAATCTGGCTTTCGTCCCAAATACTCCACGGTAACTACCCTGCTAAAAGCTTGCAATGAGATCCAGTGTGGAATGGAACTGGGACAACTCACTGGTGCAATATTCCTAGATTTTGCAAAGGCTTTTAATATTGTTGATCATGTTATCTTGCTTAACAAACTCCAGTGCTCTGGAATAGGGAAGCATACTTTCAACTGGTTTCATTCCTACCTATTAGGTAGATCCCAACATGTGTCTATCTCAGGCTCTTACTCCAACCCCTTGGATATCACCTGTGGTGTCATCAATGGTCTTCCTACAGCTTGTAAGGGAGCTTCAACACACGTATGCAGATGATACAATCTTATATATGCACACTGTCCTAGCGGTTCTGGGTTTCTTACCCTGCCAAATGAAGTGGAAGATTAGTTTTTGTATATTCTTTAATTCTGAGCCAGGGATGTGGACCGGGAGCGTCTGGAAATAATATAATAATCTGGGGAGTATGTTCATTTTAACCGAGATCATTCTCCCGATCCATGATATTTGATATCCTCCCCATTTCGCTAGGTCTTGTTTAATTTTCTGGAATAAGGTCGGGTAATTTTGTTGATATAGGGATTGGTAGTTCCTCGCTATCTTTACTCCCAGATATTTGATACTCGAGGAGCTCCAATGATAGTTAAAGTTTAATTTGAGGAGTTTCACCTCTGGCTCTGGCAGGCTTAGATTTAATGCTTCCGATTTATCGTTATTGATTTTATAGCCTGATATATCTCCAAAATCTCGGAGTTCTTTTTGGAGGTTAGGTAGGGATGTTTGGGGTTGCGTCAGGGTTAAAATGACATCATCTGCGAATAGTGATATTTTGTGCTGCCTGTGTCCAATTTCTATTCCTTTGATGTCTCTATTTGTTCTTATTGCCGCTGCTAGGGGTTCTATGGTTAATGCAAAGAGGAGAGGAGATAGGGGGCATCCCTGTCGAGTTCCATTAGTAATCTCAAATCTCTGGTTACTGCCCCCTGGTAGTTTTACTGTTGCAGATGGATTTTGATATAATCTACGGACTCCTTCTAGATATGCGTCTTTGAAGCCGAATTTGCGCATAACATGGTCCATGAATAGCCAGTCTATTCTATCAAACGCCTTCTCTGCGTCCAAGCTAAGGAGTAATGCTTTGGTCCCTGTGAGATGGACATGTTCAATAATGTCAATTATCTTTCGGGTATTGTCCGAGGCCTGTCTGCCTGCTACGAATCCCACTTGGTCTTTATCTATTAATCTTGGTAAAATGGGATTCAATCTATTTGCGAGTATTTTGCTATATAGTTTGAGATCACAGTTAAGCAGGGAGATTGGACGGTAGCTTCCACATTGCATCGGGTCCCTGCCTTCTTTGTGTATTATGGCCAGGGTGGCCAGGGACATTGACGTAGGGATTTGATTTCCTTCCATAAAATCGTTAAATATTCTTAGGAGATGCGTGGATAATACTGGCAAGAATCTCTTATAGTAAACATTAGTGAAGCCATCTGGGCCAGGAGACTTAGTGATTTTTAATGATTTGACCGCCTCTTCCAGTTCCTCTTTTGAAATCTCAGCATTGAGGACTGTGTTTTCCTCCTCCGTTAGTATGGGGAGTTGACACTTATCTAAGTATTGTGCTATTAATTCAGATGCTGCTGATTTGGGGCGGCTCTTTTTGGATCTTAGGTTATAAAGTTCGGTGTAAAATTTTGTAAATTCGGCTGCTATTTTTTTGTCACTATGTTGTATCTCACCAGACCTACTCTTGATCGCCGTGATTTGGGACCGTTTATGCACCCCTCTTAATTTAGTCGCTAGGAGTCTGTCTGCCTTGTTCCCTTTATCATAATATTGTTGGTTGGTCCATTTAAGGGCTTTCTCAACATCCTCCAGCTGGATTTGTCTAAGTTTTGCTCTAGCTGTTGTCAATGTTTTATAGATTTTTTTTGAGGGGTTAGCTTTATGAGTTTGTTCTATTATTTTGATATCATCCGTGAGCTCCTTTATTAGTTTTTGGCGGGCTTTTTTCCTGTGGGATGCGATGGAGATGAATTTCCCTCTAATGGTTGCCTTATGGGCTTCCCACAGGATTGCTGGAGAGGAGACGGATCCTGAGTTAAAAAAAAAGTAGTCTCGAATGGCAGATCTAATCTCTCTTTCTATCTCAGGATGGTTGAGTAGTGAGTCATTTAGCCTCCATGAGTAATTTATTGTCTTTTCAAAGGGTGTTGTCAAGGTTATGGTAATTGGGGCATGATCAGACCATGTGATCGGTCCTATGTCGGAGTCAGTTGTTGCCGCCACCACATTTTTTGTGGCCAGAAAGTGGTCTATTCGAGAGTAGGTCTGGTGAGGTGCTGAGTAGAAAGTATAGTCTCTCTGGCCCTGGTGTTGGGTTCTCCAGATGTCCACCAGTGAAAACTCGCTCAAGATTCCCCTAAACCTTTTCCCTGTGATCTGGGAGGGGGTTGTGCGGGGGGGACCCATTGTGGTCGATCTGTCCTCGGTAGGGTTGAGGACCATGTTTAGGTCCCCTCCCACTATCATCGATGATAGATATCCCGGGTCTATGCCCTCGAGTACTTTCTTTAGGAATTCGGTCTGGTTCTCGTTTGGGGCATATACATTGATAAGAGCGATCGCTGAGCCCGCTAAGGAGCCATATACCACTAGGAATCTACCCTCTGGGTCCGCAGTTGTTTTGATGTGATTGAATGGGGTGCCCTGTCTGATCAGGACAGCTACGCCCCTTTTTTTGCTAGTAAATGATGCGAAAAAACACATTGGGAACACTTTTTTGAATAAATTTGGGGGGTCTTGTGATGTGAAGTGGGTCTCCTGTAGAAATATGATGTCCCCCCCTGATCTTTTCATATCTTGGAGTGCTAGCCTCCTTTTACGGTTATTCTGGAGGCCCTTCACATTGAGAGAGGTGAATTTAATTGTGGTTTGGCTAGCCATTTGGGTTCTTTTTTAGAGGGTGTCGTAAGGCCTCATCTTTCCCATCTGAGGGGCCCTGATTCAGTAAGTCTGAGTCTAGTTTATATTTCTGTAGGTGTGGGAGTTGTGAGTTTTTTTTGGCTAAGATGGCTATTTTAAGCTGAGGAGGGGCGGCGTGGGGGAGGGTCAACGGGGGTAGGGCGAAGATCAGCTGGGACAGGGTCAGCTGATAGAAATAGATTGTAACGAGGCCTTGAAAAGGTCTCAACAAACTTTTGCCAGCTTTAAGAACAGCCGGCATTTGGGCTATAAGAGCCCTTCTGGGGTGGTTCCGGGTCAGTCCACCGTTGGACGTCTGAGGGGTCCAAACCCTCTATAGAAATTACTTAACCCCTTTTTTATGTAAATTCTCAATCCACGGGTGAGGGAAGATAGGGGAGGTGAGGGTGTGATTCAGGCAGTTTAAACATTTTGCATTTTTATACAACATCTGTTGCTTAGTATTACACCACAGCCTCACTTTGCACATTTTGATTTTCCACCCAAGCAGTTTCAACTTTCTTTTGTCAGTTTGCTTCGTCTGAGTGGGAAGGGGGTGGGGGGGGGGGGGATGGGGTAGGGGGTGAGGGAGGGGTTGGGGGAGTGGAGGGTGGGGGGGTGGAGGGGGGGTGGGGGTTGGGGCGGTTGGTGGGGGGGGGGTGGTGGGTGGAGGGGTAGTGGATGGGGGGGGTGGGGGGTGGTGGGGTGGAGGGGTGGGGGGGGGGGGGGGTGGTGGGATAGTGGGGGGGTGGGTTGGGATGGGGGGGGGGTTGACAGAACCTTTCCAACAATATAGGCTTTTCACATTTTTGTATGTTGCATCCATTATACCACTTTTTGCTATTAGTATGCATTATATTATCTGGGAATCAGTCAAGGCACCTTTTGTTTTCTTATAAATCTTTGCGTCCCCTGGGTTCTATTCCAAAGAAAGGCATAGGTGCATAAACCACATTGCGTTTAATTCACAACTTTTATATATTACAGGGGGGGAGGGGGTGGGTGGGGGAGGGGCTAGGGGGGAGGGGGGCGGGTGGGGGGGAGGGGGGCGGGTGGGGGGCTAGGGGGGAGGGGGGGGCAGGAGGGGTGAGGGGAGGGGTGGGAGGGTGGATGTGGGGGTGGGGGGAGGGTTTGCGGTTCCTTTCCAACAGTGTGGGCATTTCACATTTTTATATGCTGCGTCAGTTGTATCGCTCTGTACAATAGGTATGCTATACACTATCTGGCAGTCAGCCTAGGCACATTCAATTTTCCTATGGACCTTTGCTTCCTCTAGGTTCTGTTCCAAGGAAGGTCATAGGTACATATCTCTTCTTGCATATATTTTTCAACTTTTGTATAGCACCCGTGGGGAGGAGGGAGGGGGGGGAGTGGGGGGGAGAGGAGGGGGGGGGAGAGGGGAGGGGGGGAAGGGAGGGGGGGAGAGAGGGGGGGGGGGGAAAGGAGGAGGGGGAATGGGAGGGGAGGGAGGGGGGGGAAAGGAGAGGGGGGGATGGGGGGGGAAGAGAGGGGGGGGGAAAAGGAGAGGGGGAAAATGGGGGGAGGAGGGGGTAGTGAGGGGAAGGGGGTAGGGAAGGGAAGGGGATAGGGAGGGGAGGGGGGGGAGGTTAATGGAACATTTCAGGCAGTACAGGCATTTCACATTTTTATATGTTGTAACTCTCATACCACTCTATGTAATGGGAATCTTGTACACTGTCTGAGAGTCAGCTCAGGTCTATTAGGGGAGGCATAGGTGCACATCATACATTATGTATATTTTTCAACTTTATCTAGGGTCGAGGGGGGAGGGGGAAGGGAGGGGGGAGGGAGGGGGGGGTGGAGGGGGTGAGGGAGGGGGGGGGGAAGGGAGGGGGGAGGGAGGGGGGGGGGAAGGGAGGGGGGAGGGAGGGGGGGGGGGAAGGGAGGGGGGAGGGAGGGGGGGAGGTTGACGGAACATTTCATGCAGTACAGGCATTTCACATTTTTGTGTGTTACATCTATTGTATCACTCTGTCCCATCAGTATGCTATGTGCTGTTTAGAGATCAGCGAGGGTATTCATAGCTTTTCTATGTACTTTTACTTCCTCTGAATGTCGTTCTAGAGAGGGGGAAGTATAAGGAGAGGCATAGGGGCATTCCACACATTATATATACTTTTCGGTTGTGGGTCGTGGGTTTATGTGTATCATTCTCATGTACTGTGGACCTGGGTTTTGGGAGTGGGGGGGAGGGTGGGGGCTGGGGGGGGGGGAGTGGGAAAGGAAACCAGGGTGGGGGGGGGGTGAGAGGGGGGAGGGGGGATGCGGGGGGAAGGGGGGGGACGTGTGGTGGAGTGGAGGGGGGAGGGAGGGGGGGGGGGAGGGGGAAGGGAGGGGGGAGGGAGGGGGGGGGGAAGGGAGGGGGGAGGGAGGGGGGGGGGAAGGGAGGGGGGAGGGAGGGGGGGGGGAAGGGAGGGGGGAGGGAGGGGGGGGGGAAGGGAGGGGGGAGGGAGGGGGGGAGGTTGACGGAACATTTCATGCAGTACAGGCATTTCACATTTTTGTGTGTTACATCTATTGTATCACTCTGTCCCATCAGTATGCTATGTGCTGTTTAGAGATCAGCGAGGGTATTCATAGCTTTTCTATGTACTTTTACTTCCTCTGAATGTCGTTCTAGAGAGGGGGAAGTATAAGGAGAGGCATAGGGGCATTCCACACATTATATATACTTTTCGGTTGTGGGTCGTGGGTTTATGTGTATCATTCTCATGTACTGTGGACCTGGGTTTTGGGAGTGGGGGGGAGGGTGGGGGCTGGGGGGGGGGGAGTGGGAAAGGAAACCAGGGTGGGGGGGGGTGAGAGGGGGGAGGGGGGATGCGGGGGGAAGGGGGGGGACGTGTGGTGGAGTGGAGGGGGGAGGGTGGGGAGGAGGGGGGGGGGGGGAAGGGCGGGGGGCTATGTGCTTGGGTTGGGGTTGCTACGGGTGGAGGGGGGTGCCGCGGGGTACTTTCTATGGTATAACCTTTTTTATTATGCTACTCACGGCCTCCAGGGCACAAAACCTTAACTTGTGTTTGTGTGTCCTTTGAAACAAGTCGGCTGAACTGGGTCCTCAGGGTTGCAGTTGTCCTCCGTCTCTTGCGTCAATGCGTTTCCGCTGGTTCAGGTTCCGCTGATTGCCCGCTGATGAGTCGCACCCCCCTCCCCCCTCATGGGCCAAAAAAAAAAAACATCCCGTGAGATCGGGACCACCGGCTGAAGAGGGGGGTGGAACGAACACCCCTGCAGCCTCGTCTGAAAGACTGGGGATCGGGGCATGGCAGAACAAGGTCTGGAACTAGACCCTCATTGCGAACCGGCAACAGGGAAACCACGATCCCGCTCCATCCGGTCGGGTTGAGTGTAGACCAGGATTTCGACTCGGCTGGCGGGATTCGCCTCGGTGCCATCGCGGGAACAGATGACACGTGTTCCAACGTGGGCAGCGGTCTTCAGTGTCGTCTTGATCGGGAGGTCAGCGGCTTCTCTTCAGGTACAGCTCCGGCCCGATGGGATATCCCTCAGTGTAGTTGTGGGTCTCCTCTCTCTCTCGGGATCGTGAAGGGGGGTGTTGTTTGGGTGCGGTGGCGGCTGTTACTTACTTGTCTTTGGAGTGCTGGGCCGCAATCCTCTCCGATGTCCGGGGCGGGTCTCCTGCGGTGTCTTCAGATGGTAGGTTGCCCGATAGCCATGCCTGAGGAGGGGTTAGGCCCAAGGCCTTTGCAAATGGGGCCATGTCCGCGGGGTATTTCAGGGACAGGAACTTTCCGTTTCTGTTCACCGAGATTTTGAACGGAAAGCCCCATCTGTACTGTATTCCCTTCTCCCGGAGCAGGTTAGTCAGTGGCTTTAGCTCCCGTCTGCGGTCTCTTGTTGCTTTTGACAAGTCGTTGAACACTTGTAGTGTCTCATTTTGAAAAGTTATTTCTCCCATGTCCCGGCATGCTGAAATAATTCTTTCTTTTGAGGTATATTTATGCATTTTTATTATAATGTCCCTTCTGCGTTTTGGGTCGTCAGACTTGGGTCCTAGCGCACGATGGGCTCTGTCCATTTCCATCTCCTTTTCCTCCATCTCCCCGCAGACCAGATTGAAGAACTCCAGAAGGTAAGGCCTAATCTGTTCTTGTGTGATTGACTCTGGAACATTTCTCACACGGATGTTTTGTCTTCGGTCACGGTTTTCTTGTTCTTCCATACCCTCTTTGAGGAGGGAGATCTCTTCACCCAGGCGGCTGATCTCTTCTTCCGCTTCTCCCTGTCTTTGTAGGGATTCGGATAGCTTGTTCTCTAGGGTAGTGGTCTTTTCCGTTAGCCCTGAGATTTCCTTCCTTATGTCGCTCACCGCAGACCGCAATTCCGTTTGGAAGGAGGTTTTGAGGGTGGCAGCCATTCCCGCCATCAGGTCTTCCAAATATGCCCTGGTTATTGCCTGTTCTGGGCTTGTAGGGGGGCTCTCTCTCGGCTGGGTCTTTTTCCCCGGTTGGGAGGTAGCGCCATGCGGTCCGCCGCCATCTTGGGGATTCATAGCGCTTGCTTTCCCTCGCTGAGACGGTGAGAAAAATTTGGTAACAGCCTGGTTATTCGTTTTTTTTGTTTTTGACATTCCCCTTCTGTTTGTCTATCTGATAGGACTATTTTCGTCCATAAATTTGAAGTTTAAGTGGGGGTTTTGTCGCTGTATAACCCGCGGGTTTCAGGAGCTCCTCTAGCAGCCGTCCATACCGGGTGACGTCACCGGAAGTTCCCCCTCCTCCTCACTTTTAAAGCTTTACACTCTTCTTCCCCTCCTTACATCTCAGCCCTAATTTCTTGCTATGCACCATTCCGACACTTGCGTTCCGGTCAAAGATGTTTTCTCTCTACCCCCTTTGTATCTAAAGCCCTCTCGCCTTTCTCACTGACTGCCCCACACCTGGAATGCCCTTCCCCTAAATACCCGACTAGCACCCTCTCTATCCACCTTTTAAAACACACCTGCTTAACGAAGCATATGAGTAGCTCCGTGGCTAATACTATACACCGGATACATAAAGCTTGGCCCCTTGTAGACGCACTTACCAGAATGCCCTCCTACTGTCTCTGTACGTTCTTCCTACCTACCACTTAGATTGTAACCTCTTCGGAGCAGGGACGCCTCTTCATAAATGTTAATTTTTATGTCTGAAGCACTTATCTCCATGTTCTGTTATTTTGTATTATTTGTTATTTATATGATTGTCATGTGTATTACTAATATGAAGCCCTATGTATATTAATGGCGCTATATAAATAAAGACATACATACATGCTTCAATAGTGAAGGTTTAATACGGGATAATATTCAGGAATACCTAATGGAAAACAAAATTATTAGTAATAGTCAGCGTGGATTTATGAAGGATAGATCATGCCAAACAAACCTTATTTGTTTCTTTGAGGAGATAAGTAGAAATTTAGACCAGGGTAATGCAGTTGATGTGGTCTACTTAGATTTTGCAAAGGCTTTTGATACGGTTCCACACACAGTTGGCGTACAAAATAAAGCAAATTGGACAGAGTAACAATACCGTATTTCCTCGATTCTAAGACGCACCACTGATTTAAAAAAAAAATTTAAATGGGGGAAAAAACTACATTACATGGGGAAAAAAATTATATACAGATGCAGCGGCCGTTATTCGAACATTTCATGCGTTGTATACCTCGAAATACCCATGTCATGCCGCGTGATTTCTTCCAACCTTACCGCCTTAAGACGCGTGATGACTCGTGTTTTTATAGAGTGCAGAAAATGGCATTTTAGGCTTATCTGCAATACCGCCGGGAAACGCAAGTGGGCGATCGCAAGTTGTTGTCTTAAAAATCTAATAGCGATTACCGTAAACCTGTCTTTTATTGCCGTAGAGTACTTCAAGTGTGTACTGTAATTGTAATTTTAATATTAACGTTACAAGTTCATACTGTATAGTGTACGTGGGAAAGAAGTCCATTTTGAGGCTCCTTAGCCATGCACAAATCCTCTAACTGTAGAAGTATTTTTACGAATTAAGTGTTATTTGTACAGGATAATAAAGAAAAAATGAATAATACAAAAATATAACGTCACTTCTTCCGAATGTAAAATATTTTTTCCGCGCATGCTTGTATGTCTAATTGGAACATTGTTGAAACGCATATGCGTGTCATCACATTTATGCACATGCATGTATCTCTTTGAACTACAGGTACATGTATAATCCTGCACACCCGGATGTGTGATACTGTAAGTCCTTGGGGTGCTTATCGACACCTTCCCCAGAGCTATTCATAATGTTTCAGGCTGATGAATGGTGTAGAGTCTGGAGGTCGTTTTCACACACGCATGTGCACGTGTGATAAGTCCTTCTTGGGGATTTGGCGAGAATGACTTCACATTCAATGTTAATTTTCAGGACTGAAGGGAAAAAAAGACGTCCCTTTTTCTCTCTCTCTCTCTCGATATGGGCTTATTGAAGGACTGATTTTAATAAACCATTATTTGAAGCATGTTTTGATATTTATCATTTTTTTGCCATTCTTACAATCACTTGCTTTTTAATTCTACTGTATACTGCACTGTATGATGTGGCACACTAATTTTTATTTGGGGGCGGGGGGTTCAAATGATTCTGATGAACAACTAATTCTGATGAACTGTTCAAAAGATTTCTTTGAACTAATAATCCTGCACACACGGACTGGCAGAGCTACAGTAGTACCACCTCCCCTGCTCTCCCCCCCCCTCTCGCAAAGCCTAACAAACAATTCACATTGAATGTGAAGTCATTCTCACCAAATCCGCAAGAAGGACGCATCACACGTGCACATGCGTGTGTGAAACTGGCCTCCAGACTCTACTCTACACAGTTCATCAAAGCCTGAAACATTATGAATGGCTCTGGGGAGGTGTTGATAAGCAATTGAATTCGCTTTTGGTTGGCTTTGTGAGGGGGGTGGGGGAAGGGGGGTGCTACTACTGTAACTTTGCCAGTCCGTGTGTGCATAATTATTAGTTCAAAGAAATTTTTTGAACAGTTCATCAGAATCATTTGAACCTCCCACCCCCAAATAAAAATTACAGTATGCCACCTCATACAGTACAGTATACAGTACAGTAGAATTAAAAAGCAAGTGATTGTAAGAATGTCCAAAAATTAAGGAATCTCCCATGGCCCGGGGAAGTTAAGGATAACTACTTGATTGCCTTTTGCAACTAAATTAGTCCGTCTTTGTCTAATGTGTGTGCGTCCTTGAATTCACTCTCAGAAACAGTATGAAAGAAGAGCAAAGTTGAAAGTATTGAATAATAATTACTAGATATTGAATTAAAGATATACATTTTTATTTTTGGGGTTTCTTAGCAGAATTAATTACACATGCAAGTCTACTGTAATTATACTGCAAAATGCAACGTCATTGATAAAATCAAACAGCAGTGATGATAACAATGTAAAAAAAATGTTGAATATGAAAACATAGCATCAGACTGTATAAGGTTTTGTATAAAGCTCACAATTATTTTCTCCTAATCAATACAAATTACACTGTCATTTAATTTTTTTTTACCTACTTGGATTTTCAAATCAGATTCACAATGCGCAAGCAACATTTAAAAAAAGCGATATTAGAGTTCCATCGAAATTCTTCCTTATCTTTTGCCGCTTGATGTCAAAGTTTATTTTCTGGGGGGAAAAATATGCTATTATTTCCGGTATTGCGCATGCTGCATGAGTACAAGCATTAATACTGTATGGCAAGCATACTGTACACTACTATAGTGTAATTTGGAATTAAAGCAGCAGTACAAGCAATATCCTACCCTTTTTTTAATTTAAATAAATCAGTTCTGTACAATGAGAACAAACTTCTGATAGGCTCTGGCTCTTGAGCCCCGCCCTCTTCCTAGCAGTCCATTAATTGTATCTACTCTAGTAACTGCTCAGTCAATCATATTGTGGACATGAAAAATAAAACAAAATAGTGCAACCATGTCTGTGAAATAATAATCACGAGCGCAGCTTTCAATGTGTGTATAATTACACAGGTACAGGCATAGTCAGTCCCACGTGTGGTCTGCAGGTGGCTGGTTTCAGATCAGATAGTTGGTAAAAGAAACAAATACCAGTACAAATAAACCACTGGACAAGGATGAAGGTAGTAGTGCTGGTATATTTAAATACACAATGGTACACAGTAGTATCAAAGATAGTAGGCAGTGGCAACTTACAGGGAAGCCCCATGCAAGGGCATTGTACGATAGGCTTGGAGTGGTGTCCGGTAGTGGAGTGTGGTGAACCAACGGATGGTAAGCTCCTGCAGAGAAGCCGGTGCGCTGCGGCTCCTCCACAATGTTAGGCTGGGGCTCTTACTTCCAGGTTCTCCCCCTAACATGATTGGCGTCCTCACGTGATGGCGCCGATCCACAGGCACCGCAGGTCCAAGTCCAACAGGAGAGTCCTGACCCCTGTTTGACTTGGACCCGCAGTGCCTGAGAATCACCGGACACCACTCCAAGCCTATCATACAATGCCCTTGCATGGGGCTTCCCTGTAAGTTGTCATTGCCTACTATCTTTGACACTACTGTGTACAATTGTGTATTTAAATATACCAGCACTACTACCTTCATCCTTGTACAGTGGTTTATTTGTACTGGTGTTTGTTTCTTTTACCATCTACCACACAATAAAAGGTGCACTCATGATTATTATTTCACAGACAGGGTTGCACTATTTTGTGTGTTACTTTTGTTTTTTATTTTTCATGTTTTCACCGGTTTACTGCGCTCCCTTATTCTTCCTCTACTGCAATAACGGAGGACCACCAAGGAAGGTCCAGTGAGGGTCGAGCTGCAATTCACCAGTGTCTGTATTTAAGGTTTTATTTATCCTTTTTATTTATCCATCTTATTTGATGTTTTTCATTCCATTACACATAGCGTTGTCGCAAAATTAATACACTGTTAACGCACACACACAAACAGGAGCGCTTAGTGAATATCTGTCTTTGCAATCATATTGCAGGACTACATTTTCAATAATGCTGTGCAAGAATTGAATTAAATAACCCTGAGCAAAGCGATTGATTACAGAAGAACTGACCGATCTGCAGCTTACTGTAACTAATTATAACGCTGCGCTCACCACAAACAGGACTTGGGGCTGAGGTAGGGATGTATAGGCACCGACCTACAACCACGCGGTCCGGAGTGCGTAATCCAAGTCGTATAGCCGGGTCAGGGCTGAAGAGGTCTGGGTTGTCAAGGTGCTTGCCTTGATTCAGTGTTGGGGAGTGGTAGGTGTCCGTAAGCCATGGTCCAGGGTTAGAGATGGTAGAATGGTCGAGGTACGTAGCCAGGGTCAAGGGTTGGAGATGGTAGGAATCCGCAGTGAAGCCAAGGTTCCGGACTGGAGCAAGGACTGGTCGAATACAGGCAAGGGTCAAGGCACAAAACAGCACAGGAACAAACGAACCAACAGCAGTGAGCACAACGCATAAACCAAAGTTTATGCTCAGCAAAGGAGTGGAAGGATCCAGTATAAGAAGGGCAAAGAACCAATTAGGGGAGCAGAGGCGTGAGCGAAATCCTCCAATGGCAGGAGTCAGAAGGAGTAGTAGGGAATCCACATCAGGTGAGTGAATTCCGGCGATCAGCTGATTGGTGGTTCAGCGACGAGCGCGTGGGTGGTGCACGGCCTGATGACGTCACATGATGACGCGGGTGTATTGCGTCTCCGCAGAGGTCGCGCCTTCCCGCCACTGCTTCTACGTGCGCGCACAGGTCCAGCCTCACGCGCCCCTGTATCTCTACTGGTGAAGCGCCCGAGGGGCCGGGCCTTGCGGCGGACCTTACACTAATCACTTGTTTGTGTGCTATTGTGTTGATGCACATAGTTTTTTTTTTTTTTTCAAATATATTTTTTAAACACAGCAGCTTGAACTGCAGCTTTAAACTTAATACTATACTGTATAGTGTAATACAGTATACTGTTTTACATTTTATTTTTACTTTCATTATAAACTTTGCCAAATGGGTGGAGATGAGCCACTGCTGTCTGCATTATAGTTGACAGGTGACATAGTTGACAGGTGACAGCTGGCCTGCTACACCTGTAGTTGACAGCTGCTGAATGTGAGGATTCGCCATCCTGGCGGTCACAGACCGTTTCCTCCCCTCAACAACCCTTCCGTGACGGACACTCGTAATGCGCGACCTCGTCCCACTACGCGCGCACGGATCTTGCGCGGTCTGATTCTCTGTCGGCAGATTCTGTCTCCGCCCCCCGCTCTGACGCACAACGGGTGCGTTCGTCCAGCCTCCCTGTTGACGCGCGTTCTAAGTCCCGCCCCTGCTCTGGTGATGGACAAGACCAGCGTGGGAGTGTCGTGCGCTGCAGGCTCCGCCCTCTGACCTCCGTGACACACGCGGGTCGGTGCGCGACCGATTCCGCCCCCATCCCTGATTAGGCTGCATCCTAGGGCATGCCTCCGTGCACCAGCAGCCTATTGAGGTCTTCTTCCTGGTTCCGTCCTGGCTGGCTATTGGAGGCTCCTCCTATATATACCTTCCTGCTGCATTCAGTCTTTACTGAGCATAGTCTAGTGTGACGCCGTGGCTTGCTGCATTCTAGTTCCTGTGACCTTGCCTTGTCCTGTCTTGCCTGTTAACCTCTTGTTGCCTGACCCTGCTTGTCTCTTGGATTTCACACCTCTCCTGATCCGGCTATGAACGGCCATTCTCCTGTCTCCAGTCCTGACCTTGGCTAAGTACTCCAACGATCCGATACTCTTCTATCCTGAACCTGGCTACGTACCCAGACGATCCGCTACACTCCAATCCCGAACTTCGCTACGCACTCCGACGATCCGCAACCCTCCACTCCAGACCTGGCAAGTACTTATACCATTCTCCAATCTATAACTGACCTGGCTTGAATGACTAATCTACATCCTAGGCGCGCCCGCGTGGCTGTGGGTCGGCGTTAACCAATGCCCCACCTCAGCACCGCGGTCGTGCTTCGTTTGTGGTGAGCTACACTGAAGCTGGTAATCATGTTGGTTGTAAGCATGCTGGTATAGGTACCTGTACGTGTAATCTGGTTGGAAATCAGGCTGTAAATCTTGCGGGTATTCCGGCGAGGACAGGTAGCAAGGATTGCCGTTCACCAGGTTTTCAATAATGGTCGGACCGTTATTATAAGCTGGTGCTGGCGCTGTAGCCGGCGCTGGCACATGGCTGCATTGGGATTACCAAATGTTATATGGATTAAACATTACCTTTCTCCTTTTGAAGTTGTCATGATCAAAGAGAGTGTAAAAATGTGGGATCACACACCAATACCCTCTATCCCCGGAAGTAGGGGCGATGTGGAAAAAAACAATGATCGTTAATTAAGGTTTGCCTTATCGAACACTTCCATCCAGGAACGTCGGGTAAAAATCATAGTTCGAAATGAAATATTCATTTCTGATACAGTCGCCATCTTATCTGTTGCAGCATTAATTGCAGAACATTTTAAAAAGGCATAACTACAGTCAGGTTTTTTTATACGTGTACGGTGTACACATGGTGTCCAGTCCAGTCAGCAATTGTGCAGGGATAAGAATGTAGAAAAAAGCCCACAGCATTGTGTTTTAGAGGTCAGGCATGGGTAAAGTAAGGGCTGGAACAGCAGGGTGAGTAATCGACTCCACCGGGGTTAAATAAAGCATATGCTGTTGTGAGTGGTGCAATTAAAAGCTGGCCAAAGCCAGTATCACAGTTAACTTACTGTAGAGGTAAACTGTGGGTGCAGATATTCCTTGGTGTGAATATAATACATTTTACACATTTCTTTCTGTCAGCCTTATAGATTCACCTACTCTTCAATGGAGGGTGATGTGCAGACTGACAATGGGGTGTATTATACCTGCACTAATTGGAAAATTGTTAGGGGCTTTGTAACTGCTATGTAAAGCAGATGAGCCAATTAACCTACCCCTATGACGTTTTAGTGATTCTATATTTAAATGCCCTTATGGAGTATGCAGCAAGGAAAAGGATTTGCCTACTATTTGTGAGACTGTATATATTACCGCGCTCCTCCCTATAGAAGTTTGCTGCTGTAAAAAGATAGGCCTTACATATAGAAAAACAATTGCACCTACAGTTTACCTCTACAGTAAGGTAAATACTGAGCTTGGCCAGCTTTTAATTGCACTACTCACAAAGGTATATGCTTTATTTAACCCCTTCAGGACTTTATCACATTTTTCACTTGTCCATAGGACAATAATTACATATTCGGTGTAGGTACCTGCAAAATTTGGTTGTGGCTTGCTGGCTTATAACACTTTCGCCGAAGGGTTTAACCATTATTCATGATATCCCTATTTTATTTTAGCCTAATTGGTAGGAGCGCAGGAATCATTCTTTTTGAGTAATCGACTCCACCTGAGCCATCTGTCTCTCTCTAAGGTGAGAACGGCATCCTGAAGCACAGCTTTCTCTACCTGTAAGATGGTGACTTGATCCTGCAGGTTGGGTACTAAACCCAGTTACTGCAGCGCATTGCACATTTCTAGCTGTCCAGGTGGACAATTTTTTTTTTTTTATTATTATTATTATTATTTGGCTTCACAAGCTATCGGCCACTGGTGGTTATCAACGGGGAGAGTCAGTAATGTAGAATAACCTGGGATACTCGCAGATGGCTGGATAGCGTTTTCGTGAGGAGCCTGCAAAATAGGTTGTCTGTCAAGGCAGGCAGCTAATAGGAGAATCGACATACGGACCAAGGCCAAAGCGACAGCAAGGAGTCGGAGGAAAGCTGGGATCGGGAACCAGGAAGTCAAAGAATACTATAATAGAAGGTAATAAAGTAAGGGAGCAACACGACCTTTCTCCAGCAAGCAAAGCTGTTGTGAAGCAAAGAACTCTGAGGGAGGTGACTTCTTATAGGCCATGGAGGTCAATACAGCCCAGTACTACAGACCTGCTTAGAATGAATCAGTCCCTGTACGTGGGTCCTGACAATTGATTGTGGTTCTGTATGGTCTTCTGCACATCTAATGAACCTCCTGCATTTTATGCTCTCAGAAGCAGGGCCCTCATTACCTCTTTGTATTTGTGTATGTTTGTCCTTGTGTCCTTGTGTCCTTGCATGTGTGTAACTGTTTATTTAATTATCAAATCTCTGTACACTCATTGTACTGCGCTGTACAATGTTGGCGCTTTACAAATGAACGATAATAAAGAAGACGGGTTGTATGTTTGCTGATAAATAATAAAATGTTCCTAGAGAGTTCTTGCACAGCACTGCTGATACCATAAGAAAACCATTTTCTAACTAAACATCTGCAGTGTTGTAAAATGGAACGATCTAGAGAAACTGATATTGGATGCCTTATTAATTCTTCAACCCATGGCTTACTTTTGGACATCTATAAATGATGGCTGGTTCTTTGTCTGTACAGTCCACCTTATATTGTTACATTTGTGATGTCTGTGAGTTCAAGTCTTAGAATATGAAGACGCAGATTAATGGCAGCTGCTGGGCACAACAAATTAAGTTGACAGTGATGTATGAGAACATAATAGCATGATGATCCTGCTGTAATGTTGCTGGATGCCTCCTGCTTCATTTGGCTCTTGTTAGGATCTGTTAGGATGCTAAATAATGAATTTTTGCTGACTGGTTTCTGATTTTCTTTTCCTTCTTTGTTTTCTTCCCAAAACCTCAATCACAGACCCATCCTAATGCCAACAAACTGCCCTTGAAGGATTCTTTCACTTTCGATGACTACAGGTTGGTTTTATTCTTCTCTATAGCCTGAAAAGTAAGACAAATGCTCTAACAGCAGACTTATCCGCTGTGATGGTTTAAAACCTCTATTTGCTATTCTACACTGATGTGCCTTAGACGTTATTGAGCCGAACAGATGTGTTTCATGGCATTTTAATATCCACATACAGATTTTGATGCATACAGTTGGGTCCGGAAATAATTGGACACTGACACAATTTTCATAATTTTGGCTCTGTACGCCACCACAATGGATTTGAAATGAAACAACCGAGATGCAATAGAAGTGCAGACTTTCAGCTTTAATTCAAGGAGTTGAACACAAATATCGCATGAAACGTTTAGGAATTGCAACCATTTTCATACACTGTGCCCTTATTTCAGGGGCTCAAATGTATTTGGACACATTAACACAATCATAAATAAAATGTTAATTTCTAATACTTTGTCGAGAATCCTTTGCAGGCAATGACTGCTTGAAGGCTGGAACGCATGGACATCACCAAACGCTGGGTTTCCTCCTTTGTGATGCTTTGCCAGGCCTTTACTGCAGCTGTCTTCAGTTGTTGTTTGTTCGTGGGTCTTTCTGCCTTAAGTTTTGTCTTCAGCAAGTGAAATGCATACTCCATCGGGTTGAGATCAGGTGATTGACTCCGTCATTGCAGAATATTCCACTTCTTTGCCTTTTGGATCATTGTCCATCTGTAAAGTGAAGCACCGTCCAATCAACTTTGCTGAATCTGAGCAGACAATATATCCCTATACACTTCAGAATTCATCCGGTTGCTTCTGTATTCTGTCACATCATCAACAAACACTAGTGACCCAGTGCCATTGTAAGTAATGCATGCCCATGCCATCACACTGCCTCCACTGTGTTTTACAGATGATGTGGTATTCTTCAGATCATGAGCCATTCCAAGTCTTCTCTATACTTTTTTCTTCCCATCATTCTGGTACAGGTTGATCCTAGTTTTATCTGTCCAAAGAATGCTGTTCCAGAACTGGGCTTGCTTTTTTAGATATTGTTTGGCAAAGTCTAATCTGGTCTTTCTATTCTTGATTCTTCTGAATGGTTTGCATCTTGTGGTGAACCCTCTGTATTTGCTCTCGTGAAGTCTTCTCTTTATGATAGATTTGGATAATGATATATCTACCTTCTGGAGAATGTTCTTCACTTGGCTGGATGTTGTGAAGGGGGGTTTCTTTTCCATGGAAAGGATCCTACGATCATCCACCACTGTTGTATTCCGTGGACATCTAGGCCTTTTTGTGTTACAGGGCTCACCAGTGCATTCTTTTTTTCTCAGAATGTACAGTACCAAACTTTTGATTTGGACACTCCTAATGTTCCTGCTATCTCTCTGATGGATTTTCTTTATTTTTTGCAGTCTAAGGCTGCCCTGTTTCACTTGCATTGAGAGTTCCTTTGACTGCATGTTGTGGGTTCACAGCAACAGCTTCCAAATGCAAATGCCACACCTGGAATCAACTCCAGACCTTTTACCTGCTTAATTGATGATGAAATAACAAAGGAATAGCCCACACCAGTCCATGAAACAGCTTTTGAGTCAATTGTCCAATTACTTTTGGTCCCTTGAAAAAGAGGGGGCTACATATTAAAGAGATGTAATTCCTAAACCCTTCCTCCAATTTAGATGTGAATACCCTCAAATTAAAGCTGATTGCACTTTAAGCCCATATTCATTATTTAACTGTAACTTTAATTTCTTTTGGTACACAGCCAAAATAACAAAACTTGTATCCGTGTCCAATTATTTCCGGACCTAACTGTAGGAGAATAAAGGTAATCAAGTAGAAGTTGCATCAGGTAGTTCATGGATTGAGAAAAGTGGACTGTAGAACAAAGTGCATGTAGCGTATGAAAGCATTACTTTAAAATGTTGATTTATGAATATAAACCTTCAAAATTATTAGTATATTGGTATATTTAACATGAACAACATAATAATGAAAACATATCATGGAAAATTAGAATTGGTTTGTAGTAATCAATATTTTTGTTAGTGGAACGTTCTGTTATTGGTATAGCTTTTTAACGGACATGATGCTTTGGGGCTGGGACATTTGTATTTGACAGAGCATGTTACTTTGTCACAGATTAATAACGATAACAATGGTTTTATGGTTATAGATGGGCGGTTTCCTCTGTTATGACCAGACAGAATCAAATCCCAACTGAGGATGGGTCACGGGTTACTCTGGCCTTGATTCCGTTGTGGGATATGTGTAATCACACTAATGGATTGGTAAGTATGTGTTTTTTTTTTTTTTTGTTGTTGGATCATCTTTTTGATCAATGTTTGTGTACATTTATGTTTACGACAACATACAGAACTGTGTAGCTTGCAAGCCAAGCGTGCTGGGTGTGTGCGTGTGAACAATCAACATCAATCACCTCAAGAATAACAGCAGAGAATTTCAACTAGAACTGAAAAATTGCTTCAGCTTGCTCAAATGCATTACAACAGTTTAATAAAATAATTATGATGAACTTATAAATATTGAAAGCGCAGAAACTGGAGGAATCGCTAACAAAAAATATGATAAAAAATATCTGAGACAACAATTACTGATGAGACAACAAGAAATTAAGCAGTTGCAAGAATAAGAATTGAATATGCAAAACTGTGCAAGACAATCTGCAAACATATAACTGAAGATGTAGGAAAATGTAATTGTGATATGGTGAAAAAGACTATTGAAGATAACAAAAGCTTAGAGACAAAGCAACGATTTATGTTTGGGAAGAAGCAAGTCATTGCACTCAAACAAGATGATGGATCAACAATTAAAGACCATGCACTTATAAAGAGAATTGAGGAGTTCTACATGAAATTGTATGCGAGCACAGCATAATCCAGCAGAGGACAAGCAAGAGGAAACTACCAATGATGTACCATGCGTCTTTCCAGAAGATGTGGCAAAAGCAATAAAATTTATGAAGAATGGGAATGCTCCCGGGGAAGATAAAATTACAACTGATATCTTGAAATCAGCTGAGGAAGACATAGAAAAAATCCTTGCAAAATTCTTTACTTGCTGCTTGAAGAACAGGAAGATTTCAGAACAAGGGTGTACTGCCATAGTTATCCTCATTAACAAGAATGGAGATCTCTAGAATTACAGACCCATCAGTCTACTTCCAATCACATTTTTCCAAAGATACTCACCAATCTGCTACAACAGACCTTAGACTTTGCCCATCCTAGAGAGCAAGCAGAGTTTTGCAGTGGATACATTACAATGAACCACATCCAAGTCATACAAGAAGGGATTTTCCGGAGTAATGAACATGATCTACACCTCAGTTTAAGATTTGTAGATTACTAATAATTTTTTTAGTTCTGTCTACACCTCGGTGGTCTTGGATGCCTTAAGAAGTATTGCAGAAGCATAAATTGACATTATAAAGAACATTTACAAGAATGCCACATCAACCATTCGATTACATGAAGATACCAGCAAGATAAGGATCAGCAAGGGAGTGCACCAGGAGACACCATGTCAACAAAGCTTTTCATAGTAACACTTGAATTGTCCAAGACATTAGATTGTGAAGAAAAAGGAATCAAAATGGTGAATATTTGAGTTGCCTACGATTTGCAGATGACATTTTTTTTTGCCACAAGTCCTGAAAACCTACAGCAACAAATTGGAGAACTCACTGAAGCAAGTAATGTGGGCTTCCGTATGAATCTCAGCAAGACCAAAGTCATGTTCAACAAATGTATCCAGTCTGCAAAGATCTAAATAAATGTAATAGAACCAGAAGTGGAAGACTATGTATACCTTGGTTGACAAATAATGGATGGTAACCTTTTGAATGAAATCAATAGGAGAATGAAGGTGGGTTTGAGCACATTTGGAAGAAACAAGACAATACTTCTAGGGAACATTCCACGGTTCCTCAAGAGGAAATTTTATTCTACCCGTTCTCACGTATGGATGTGAAACTTGGGCCCTAAATGTGAAGATAATTTCGACGCTCCAGACAACGCAAATAAGTATAGAAATGTATGCTGGGTATTGCCGAAGGAAAAAAGAGAGATCCAGTGCTCCACGGATTTCAAGATAATGAATTTATTGTGCCACACGACGTTTCGACCAACAGGTCTTTTTCAAGTGACAAGGCATGCCTTGTCACTTGAAAAAGACCTGTTGGTCGAAACGTCGTGTGGCACAATAAATTCATTATCTTGAAATCCGTGGAGCGCTGGATCTCTCTTTTTTCCTCAGTGTACTTTGGAATTTTCCTGGCAGGTACTTCCTTGAACCAGCAGCACCGGTAAACTGTATGTATTTATTTATATATTGTGGTGTGCAGCCTTAAACCCCTTTACATGGGTATTGCCGAAGAGCAATGGAAAAACAATGAATGGGTTCTCTCTCCGCGCACTGCCCCCCTCTCTCTCCTCTCTTTCTTTCTCCCCGTGTCCCCTCCACTCTCTTCATTCATGAAATAGAAGCAGAGCGGACAACCAATCAGCGCGTGGGAACTTTCTCAAGCAACCAATTGGAGCCGAGCTGGCTAAAAATGCTGGGTCAGTGGGAAATTTGAAACAGCTAAGGGGCATGCGCAAACCTGTCACATACCCCCCCAGCCATCCCAATGCCACCCGCTGGGTAGGCTCCACTAGGTCTGGCAAAACAAGAGGCATCCCAGAGGACTACCATTGATCTCCAGACCTAGTACTCCACCTTTCCCCGCTGATCAAATGCTGTTATCACCTCTGGCCATCCTCTAGCTGCTTTGAACTCTGATGTCCAACAGATTTACCGGCGCCTATGGGTTTGAAGGGACTGTCTGTTCGGACATTGGTTCCGAATGTAAAAACATATTACATTACATTAAAGTATATTGTAATACACTCTGAGCCTTGGGGTACAGGGAACAGAAAAGGAAAAATGTTGTCTCTTTATTTCTGCTTGCCTTATTTCACCACACACTTTCCCTGTGACTCAGTTTGGACTCTGAGTCCCCCTCAACCTTATATACGGTTGGGGCACCCACAATCCCTATACTAGTTGTGGGTCACCGTGGCACTAGCTGGGGTACCCACCTTAACCTAGGGATTCCCTCAGCTACAGGAATACATGTTTATCCCTGTGCCTCATTCGCGCTTGCGTTTTCAAGGGGCGATATTGCTGGGACAATGTGCGTACATGTGTCTGAGAATCAGGCATAATTCCCGGGTACATTTATGGGGAGACTGGCAACTCTAGACCCCAACCTCTTAGGCACATTCTGTCAACGGTTCCTCCGCAAAACCCTCCATGAAACTCATACCCAGCAATCCCTGCTTGATGGCATACCCGGAAAGGGAAAAACACAAACAATGGTTTTATTACAAACGGTATAATGCAGTAATACGTTACTGGGCCCAAGAGCTAACTCTCTTGGACCCTTATACACGGAGCAGGGGTAACCAAAATGGGCTTGACCTTTATTAAACAGCCTTGTTACCCCCTCCCGTCACAGTCGTCCCCCCCCACTCTCTCCCCCATAATCCTCCCCTCTCCCTGTTGTCCCCCTCTCTCCCTGTCGTCCCCCTATCTCTCTTTCTCTCCCCGTCGTCCCTCTCTCCATCGTTCCCCCCTCTCTCTCCCCACCATCCCCCTCTCTCTCCCCGTCGTCTCCCTCCCCACCATCCCCCTCTCTCTCTCCCCGTCGTCCTCCTATCTCCCCGTCGTCTCCCTCCCTCGTCATCCCCCTCCCTCGTTGTGTCTCTTTCTCCTCGTCGTCTCTCTCTTTCTCCTCGTCGTCTCTCTTTCTCCCCGTCATCCCCCTCTCTCCGTCATCCCCCTCTCTCTCTACCCATCGTCTCCCTCTCTCTCTTCCCATCGTCTCCCTGTCGTCCCTCTCTCTCCCTGTCGTCGTCCCCCTCTCTCTCCCTGTCGTCGTCCTCCTCTCTCCCTGTCTCCCCCCCCTCTCTCCTCGTCGCCCTCTCTCTCTCTCCCCCCATCGTCCCCCTCTCTCCCCCCCTGTCTCCCCCCTCTCTCTCCACCTGTCGTCGTCCCCTCTCCACCTGTCGTCCCCCCTCTCTCTCCACCTATCGTCCCCCTCTCTCTCTACCTCGTCGTCGTCCCCTCTCTCCCCCCGTCGTCCCCCTCTCTCTCCCTCCGTCGTCCCCCTCTCTCTCCCCCCGTCGTCCCCCTCTCTCTCCCCCCGTCGTCCCCCTCTCTCTCCCCCCGTCGTCCCCCTCTCTCCCCCCGTCGTCCCCCTCTCTCTCCCCCCGTCGTCCCCCTCTCTCTCCCCCCGTCGTCCCCCTCTCTCTCCCCCCGTCGTCCCCCTCTCTCTCCCCCTGTCGTCCCCCTCTCTCTCCCCCCGTCGTCCCCCTCTCTCTCCCCCCGTCGTCCCCCTCTCTCTCCCCCCGTCGTCCCCCTCTCTCTCCCCCCGTCGTCCCCCTCTCTCTCCCCCCGTCGTCCCCCTCTCTCTCCCCCGTCGTCCCCCTCTCTCTCCCCCCGTCGTCGTCCCCGTCGTCCCCCTCTCTCCCCCCGTCGTCCCCCTCTCTCTCCCCCCGTCGTCCCCCTCTCTCTCCCCCCGTCGTTCCCCTCTCTCTCCCCCCGTCGTCCCCCTCTCTCTCCCCCCCGTCGTCCCCCTCTCTCTCCCCCCGTCGTCCCCCTCTCTCCCACCCGTCGTCCCCCTCTCTTGTCCCCGTCGTCCCCCTCTCTCTCCCCCGTCGTCCCCCTCTTTCTCCCCCCCGTCGTCCCCCTCCCTCTCCCCCTGTCGTCCCTCTCCCCCCCATCGTCCCCCGTCGTCCCCCCCTCTTTCCCGTCCCCGTCGTCCCCCTCTCTTGTCCCCGTCGTCCCCCTCTCTCGTCCCCGTCGTCCCCGTCGTCCCCCTCTCCCGTCCCCGTCGTCCCCTCTCGCTGCCCTATCGTCGCCCCCTTTCTCTCCCCCCTCGTCGTTGCCCTCTCTCTCTCTCCCTCTCTCTCTGAATCAAATTAAATAAGCTTTATTGACATGACGAAATAAAATGTCAGTATTGCCAAAGCATGAATAACGGGGGGTAGGATATAATGATTACACAGTACATAAATAACACAGGGTAGGGTATAATGATTAGACAGTACCTGGGTAACAGTTACACACAGGGATGTGGGGGTTAGTGGGCATCTCTCAGCCTGTGACAGGTGCAGATATAGTGTGCAGCCAGTTCTGCTGTGGTTTCATCTTCTCTGAGGATGATAGCTATTTTATGGTTCTCTTATATATTATTAATGTTATGGATAAGTGTTGTGAGTTTCTCCAAGTGGGCACTCCTCACTTCAGAGTATTGTGTGCAGCGCAGCAGTGAGTGTGTTTAATCTTCTACCTCTCCTACAATAGCTCACATCACTGGCACAGTCTCATCTCCCGGGGCTTCCATTTCTGTCTGTCTGTCTGCCTGTTTCTATTTCCAGGCTGTAGGCACTCATTCTGTAATAGCACAAGGTCTGTTTCTGCTTTGGGTCATTTACCTGTGGTAGGTAGGGTACCAGAGTGTATTCTCTCTGTAGCCTGTGATAGGTCTCCAGCTTTTTGGATCACTGGATATCATTTTCCCACATAGTCACATACTGCGCCTTCATTTCGCTGGTGATTGAGTTGATTTGTTTTTTTGGCAGCCTGTTGATCTGTGTAGGGTTTTGTTCTTGGAGTGAGAGGACAAGTTGTTTGATGGAATATGGTTTATTGAGGAGCTACTGGCTTCTCATTGCTCTGCAGCAGTAAGACTTTGGATGGCTGTTGTTTAGGTGAGCCCAGAATGTCCGTGCTCTCTTCTGTACAGTCAGCAGTAGAGGAAAGCAGCCCAGCTCAGCACGGCATGCATTGTTTGGTATACTACTATGTACTTGGAGACGGTGTTTGCAGATTTCCTGATGGAGTATTTCGGTTGGGCTGGCATCCCATTTTGTCGAGTCTGGGTATGTCACAGGACCCTACACCTCGCTGCCATATAGAAGGGTGGGCATAATGATACTGTTGAATATTTTCATCCAAACTCTTATTGGTGGTTTGAGGTGGTACGGCTGTCTCCTTATTGCATAGAACATTTTGCGACCTTCTCCTTCAGTGTGTTTATTTCCAGGTTGAATTTCCCTGATGAGCTGATTGTTAGACTAAGGTATGTGTAGCTTGCTGTCTGTTCCAGTTTGTCTTTCATTGTGAATTACGATATGGTTGGATGTTTTTTAGATTTTTTCTGGAGTACAATTATTCTGGTTTTGTCTAGGTTCACAGAGTGCCCAGCTCTGGCTGAATTTTTCAGGTATTGCCAGTTTCTGTTGGAGGCCTTGTTCTGTTGGTGACAGTAGGAGCAGATCGTCTGTGTATAATAGTCTTAATTTATGTGCCAGCCAAGGGGAGCCCAGGTGTTGAGGAGGATTCTAGGGCTGCTGCAAGCTCATTGATATATATGTTAAAAAGTGTCGGACTCGGTGGATGGAAGAAGTCTGTCCTTTTGTTATTAACTTTCATGCAGCATTTCTTTTCAGAGTACATACTTTTGATGGTGTCGTATGGTCTCCCTCCTATTCCGCAATCTATTTTTTCAGCAATTTACCTGAATGCCAGATGGAGTCGAAGGCCTTTTTAAAGCCCACAAAGCAAGCAATGATTTTGCCCTTTTTGGTGTTCTGGACATGCTTATTGATCAGGCTGTGTAGGGTGTAGATGTGATCCGTGGTGCAGTAGTTTGGCAGGAAGCCTGTCTGGCTCTTACTCAGTACACTCTGCTCTGTCAGGAAGGTGAGGATTCTGCTGTTAAAGATGCTGTCTGTTGAACAGTTTTCCCATGGTGCTGCTGACACAGATGCATATGTAATTGGATGGGTCCAGCCTGTCTCCTTCCTTTTGAATAGGGGTTATCTGTCCTTGATTCCACAGTTCAGGGAAGTGGCCAGTAGTAAGGACCAGGTTGAACATTTTGAGTAGAGCTTCTTGTATAAATGGGTTGCTGTACTTCAGCATCTCATGTAGAATGCCATCTGGTCCACTGGCTTCCTTGGTTTTTATTAGTTTTCTATTTTCTTTTATTTCATGGATTGTAATTGGCAGTGGTCGACAAATCACCCAAAAATCTACTCGCCAAACCAAATAATCTACTCGCCCCTTAGCCCAGCCCCGCCCCCAGCCTTGCTTTTTAAAAAAGAAATTGAATAAATTCCTAGTAAGAACAACATTCGTTTTTGACATAACAGTTTATTTATTGTATTACATTCATACTTTACTACAATTTGTCCTAGTTACATAATTTGTGTGTGTGTGTGTCGGATCTAGAAAAAAAAAGCCATCTGTGAATGACTAGTTTCCTGAACCCCTTAACCAGTGCTTGGACACCCCCTCTTTACAATATCTAAAGCAGCAATCCCGTCTGGGATCTTACCTGATACGCAGTCCCTCAATGTCCAGCTACCTTCATTCCCGCAATGTTATACATTGGAGGGGATGTGTTTCCTACCTGTCTTCTCGGTTAGGGGGGATTCCGATGTCTCCCGTGTGAAGCTCGAGAGTTAGTTCTGGAAGAAAGCAGTATAGGTTATTTCGGTGTAGGTATAGGGCAGTTAACATTTACAGGGTAAATAAGAGATCCAGAGTATGTGAGAGTGTAGGTGACAGAGCAAGAGTGTGGGTGCGACAGAGAGGAGAGAGAGAGAGACACAGAGAGAGAGGCAGAAGGGAAGAGACAGAGGGGCAGAGGCAGAGAGAGGGTGACTGGGTGGGTGACTTGACGGTGGGTGGGTGACTGGATGGGTGGGTGGGTGTATTCACTGTATTCACTCATATACACACAGACACACAAACACAAGACAAGGGATGACGCACATGAAATAGGTACTGAGGGTTTGATCTCCCCGGGGGCCCCGCTATAATTATCTGCCCGGGGCTCTCCTCTCTCCCTTGTCCTCCTCGGCAGCAGCACTTCCACCTGCCTGTGTGACGCGAGTGCCCCCTCCTCCCCCCCTTGAGGCGGCCGCAGCCAGCCAATCAAGGGGGAGCTCCCGAGAGGGATGCGCAAGCGGAGGCGGCTCTGTCTGCCTGACGGGCGCGACAGGGGAGGAGGGAAAGCGCTGCTCAGAGAGGAGGGGGAGGAGGAAAAGTGGGGAGCCGGAGGCGGGGTAATCTTCCGCAGCAACATGAACGCGCCTCCGGCTTTGTTTTTTTCTTTTCTCCAGTGCGAGCGGGGGAAATGAAAAAGAGGCACGTGCGCTGCTTGGGCCAACCGCCATTGGGCAATTTCGGGTCGCCCGCGGTGATCGGGCGACTGGGTTTGTCGAACACTGGTAATTGGTATGTCCAGGGGTTTTTGGTTATCTTTTATAATGTTCTCCAGTGTTGTTTGTATGTTTGTTTGAGGATTTGTTTTTGTTCTTGTCGGGATTTCTTGGTAAAGGTCCTCAAAATAGTTTTTCCAAGTGCTACCATTCTGAATGGCCATGTATTTGTTGTTCTGTTTTATATCAAGATGGTTCCAAGTTTGCCAAAAATTATTCTCAGCCAATGCTTCTTCAATTCTTTCACATTTTTTGGCAATGGGGTTGTGTTTTTTCTTTCTTAGGGTGGGACTGTAGTGCTTAAGGTGTTGGTGGTACCTTGTTCATAGTTCTGTATTGTTTGGATCTCTCTGTGTTTTTGGTTTGATATTATTTGTAGGCTTTTTCTAAAGGAGTTGCATTCATTATCAAACCATTTTTCTTTGATTTTGGAGTTCGTTGTTGGTCTACTAGGGCTGATTTTTTTCAAGTTTCATTTTCTTGCTATTAGATGAAATATTTTGTTGAGATTTCTTACCACCAGGTTTACTCCATGTTTGTTCTGCTCGTAGTTTGTTCTGGAAGCTTTGGAGTAGGTTTACGACTTCTGGGCTGTTGATTGTTTCTGTATGTCGCAATGCTCTGTTTTGTCTGTTTGTAGGTGGCTATGGAGGTTGGAGAGGGATTTTTGTGTTTTGCTTGCTTGGTCTGGTCTCTTAACAAGAGCAGGGTTTGATTGTGATCTGATAGAGGTGATGCTGGTGTAACTATGAAAGCACTGATTACTTGTGGGTCTATAGTGGTGATTGCGTAATCCACTACGGTGCTGCCCAGCACAGAGCTGTATGTTTATCTGCCCATGGAGTCTCCCATTGTCCCTCCATTGATAATGTACATTCCAAGACCGCTACACAGGTTCAGCAGCTCTTTGCCATTCTTGTTTATTGTGCTGTCATAGCTGTTTCTTTGGCGTGTCACAGAGCTTTGACAGCCAGTGTAATTTCCAAAGGTGTAGCTATTTCCATCTGTAGATATGTAGTCTTGTTCTCTGCATGTTCTGGCGTTGAGGTCTCCACATATCAGCACTTTGCCCAGGGTCTAAAAGTGGTTTGCCTCTGTCTGCATGATCTCAAAGATGTCTGGCTTGTAGTATGAAGGGGGGGGGGGGGGGTGAAGTATGATGCACATAGGTATGTGTAATATTGATGTGGGAATTTGGAGCCTTTTAATTGTAGCCACGTGAGTATTTCCTCTTTTTATTGGGTTTATTTGGCTTTTAAGCTCCTCCATAGTATTATATTATGATTCCTCCTGAATGGTGGCCTCGTTTCACACCTTTGTGTTTTTGGGCTGGTACTTGGATCCGCCTGTAACCCATATGTATGAGACATCTTCTCCGATTGGATCCATGTTTCGTGTAGGATAAGAATGTCTATGTTCTTCAAATTGTTTGTCAAGTGTGGATCTTGTGTTTTAGACCCAAAAGCTGAAGCATTAAGGCCCTGAATGTTCCAGCTACTAATTTTAAAAGATCTCATCTTGGATAGCTTATACCTTCCAGTGAGCGAATTTGCAAGTTTTTTTTTTAATTAGATTTCAGAGACTAGTTTTTGTTAATAAATGTGGGTACATTCACTTAGCATTTATGTACTTCTCTTTCTCTGCATATGTGATGTATTCTTGTTTATGGTAATGATGTTGGTAGAATGTTGCATACTTGCATCACTCTGGTGCAGATGGTACTGTGCAGGGCCCAGATTTCATTTAGTTCATTGCTGGCAGTTGGTCTGTTTCTGGAGGTTGTTGGTGTGATGGTTCTGTGATGCTAGGTGGTTCCAATGCTGCGGTCTGTGTGGGTGCCAGTGTTGGTACCTCTGTGTCTCGTGCGTTCTGTGTAGTCCGGGGCCATGGTGCTGTGTCCTGCCCTGCAGGGAGTATTTGGCTGTTCTCTCCAAGGTGACCTCTTTCAAGGTCTTTGCAAAGTAGTGCAAGTCTTGCTGGTTGAGGTGCACGTGGTCATACAGATGTTGGGGTATGATGTAGTCAAGCTGAGCCAGGTGTACATTTGGGAGAGATGTGCAACTGTTTGCCAACTCTGTGTTGATCTTCTGGATGATAGGCGTTGGGATATCTCTTCTTGATAGTAGGGTAGTCATGATTATCTTTATGGTGGGAAATTGTTGTGTTGCTCTCTGAGCTACTCATGTCAGGTTCTCAACAAGATGCCTCAGCTGGGTCAGGAGGTCATTGGTACCTGTGTGGATCATGATGTATTCAGGGTTTATGAAGTTTGGTGTGTTTAGAATATCCAGTGCTCTCTGTGTTGTGGGGCAGTATATCTTGGTTATGTGTTTGCCTGGGAATAGTTACTCGCTGTTCAGGTATTTTCTATTTGAGTCAATGAGTATTATGTCTGTGTTGTACTGCCTGGTGTCTGTTCCAGTTGTTGTGCTGTTGCTCTCAACGTATGGATTGTTGAGTTGTTTTGGGGACAGTAGTGTTTTTGTGTTGAGCCAGTGGTTGGGGTTGGGTCTGTCTTTGTTTTTGCTCTGTCAATGTCTCAGCTGGGGGTTTGCTCTGTGCTGTGTGTTACTGACTCAGTAATTGTGGTCTGGTAGTCACACTCTAGGGAAGTTTTTGTTAATGGGGTTTTTTGTTGTGTTGGTGTTACAATGTGAATCTCTGGGTTTTCTTTCTTATTGGTTGACACTATCATTTTATGTTTCTCTTAAAGTTTTTATAGTAGTTTTTAGATCTTGCATATTTGCCATGCATTCATTTTTTATTTTAGTAATTTCTTCCCTTAGCTTTTCAGTGCTTACCTCTTGAGTTTGTTTTCTTAACAAGTCTTCTTTGAATAGTGTGAAGTCTCTTTTCAGCTGGGACAGGCTGTATGTTATTTATTTATAAAATATTTTACCAGGAAGTAATACATTGAGAGTTACCTCTCGTTTTCAAGTATGTCCTGGGCACAGAGTTAAGACAAATAATACATGGTTACAAATACAGTTACATAAATGAACAGGGTATATATTATATACAAGACATTGCATGTAGAGTTAAAGATAATATATATTATGGACGTATGAAACAGTTACAGACCAGATTAAAATGTGAGACAGCCATAGATTTGAAAGAACTTAAACTGGTGGTGGATGTGAGAGTCTCCGGTAGGTTGTTCCAGTTTTGGGGTGCACGGTAAGAGGAGGAACGGCCGGATACTTTGTTGAGCCTTGGGACCATGAACAGTCTTTTGGAGTCTGATCTCAGATGATAAGTGCTGCATGTGATAGGGAAGCTTGTTCAGATAGCTGGGTAGCTTGCCCATGAAGAATTTAAAGGCAAGACAGGAAAGGTGAACTTTGCGCCTATACTCAAGTGATGACCAATTTAGTTCTTTGAGCATTTCGCAGTGATGCGTGTTGTAGTTGCATTGACGAACAAAACGACAAATTGAATTGTAGAGGGTGTCAAGTTTGCCAATGTGGGTTTGAGGTGCCGAGCCATATACTATGTCTCCATAGTCAATAATTGGCATTAGCATCTGCTGTACGATACGCTTTCTGACCAGGAGACTTAGGGAGGATTTGTTCCTGTAAAGTACCCCTAGTTTGGCATAGGTCTTGGCTGTCAGGGTATCAATGTGCATCCCGAATGTTAAGTGGGAGTCAAACCATATGCCCAGGTATTTATAACTTGTGACAGGGGTTAGGGTGGTGTTAGCGTTGGTTCTAATCTGGAGCTCAGTTGCTGGAAGCTTTAAAAATTTAGTCTTGGTCCCAAATACCATTGTTACTGTCTTGTATGTAATAGTATTGCTGGAAGTGGATATGATGTGCTGGGGCTTGGTGTGATATCTTTGCTGGCTGTGTTTTTGATTGGGACTGGATTTTTGAGGTGTATTGCTTTGCTGTCTGTTACACTGTTTTTCTTATTTGAGGGAAGCTCCTTTTCTTCCATTCTCGCCTGGACTTTTTGTACATGGAAGATACTCTCAAATTCCTGCAGACTTCTCTCTCTGCCTTGGACCATGATGGTACCGTTGTGATAAACATGTCCAGTTAACACGGTGATGTCTGACTCAACATCATGGGTTTTTATTTGTCTTCCATTACAAATTCCTCTCTTTATGATGTTTGTCGTGTTTGCACATAGCAGTGTGCAAGGCTGCAGGGGATTCAGAAAATAAAAGTAAGTTTGTTTTTACTTTTTTCTCCTCTGTATTGGCAAAATCAGCTAAAAGAGTTTCTGGGTTTTCTTTTGTTACATTACGCTTGAATCGTTTCTAGGCCATTTGGCTCTTAAATTCCTCAGGGTGTCTGATTTCAGAGATGTTGGCGTCCCCAGGGACGGGGGGTTATCAGCAGTGTCTTTTTGCTTGGGGTCTTGCTGTCTCTTTGATTTTTTTAAGATACGTTATTCATTTTTGTTGTTTTTGTGCAAAATCTCTATATTTGTATCTGTATTTTCTGTTATTCTGTGTGTTTTCCTGTGTTGTTGATATTGTAGGTCAGCGGGGCGCGCACACATGGGGGGGGGGGGCGCAAGATTATTTAGGGTGGGCGCAGGCTGTGTGCGGCGAAACCTGGGAGCGGGCAGAGCTGTGCATGGGTGGCCAAGAAGCTTCGTGCTGCTACTTCTCTGTGGCTTGCTGCGGGGGTGGGGCTTCTCTCTGCACTCAGACATCCCCTCCTCCTCCTCCTGTCTGTTTCCAACCGGAGCATGCTTAGTACTCCCCAGGTGAACGTGTATGACTTGTGATGTGTGTGTGTGTGTGTGTGTTGTGTCTGTGTCGGTTGTGATTGTGTGTATGTTGTGATTAAGTGTGTTGGTTGTGATTGTGTGTGTTGTGTGTGTTGTGATTTAGTATGTGTGCTGTCTGTGTTGTGATTGTGTGTGTGTGGGGTGTTATGATTGAATTTAGCGCTGCGCAAACTGGGGGGAGCGCAAGATTATTTAGGGAGGCACAGGCAATGTGCGGCGAAACCTGGTGTGCTCGGGCAGGCGAAAAAGTTGTGCGCGGGCAGGCGAAGAAGCTGTGGGCAGGCGAAGAAGCTGTGTGCGGGTGGCCGAACAAGAGAGTGCAGGTGGTGGCTACGTGATGGTGTGTGTGTGTGTGTGTGTGTGTGTGCACGTGCGGGGGCTTCGGAGGTACAGGGGAGGAGCACGCCCCAGCGCTGTGATGTCAAACGCCCCTCCTTCCGGTGTCTGCCCTGCAATAGCGCTGTGTTCCCGCTCTCCTCCGCTGGCAACCTGCTTCGTTGCGATCCTCTGCAAGTCAAAGGGTAGGCTGCCACTATATGAATCATACGATGAATGTACAGAAATAACAAATAAAAAAAGTGAAAACACAACATTGAAAACGGAAAAAAATTAAATAATACATAATACTGTAGGTAGGAGTTTGGATAACACTGGTGACAGCAAGCCAAAGAGCAGGGAGAATAAAAAGTCAAATGGGAGAAGGAAAAAAGGGAGCTGGAAGGGAAAATAATGGGGAGGAGGAGAGGGAAGGGAGGTAGCAAAGAGGAGGATGAATGCCCCCCCACCCCCAAAGGATTGCCTTTGTGCTTGTACGCTCTCCCAAGCTGGGCGCTTGGAGAGACAAAGAAAATTGACTTTGAAGCGCGCTCAGCAGCAGTCAATACACACACAAACACACACAAAAATAGCCCCGATCCAAGCTTGCAAAATTATGCAGGACACCCTGTGCTCATGCTTGGAGAGTTGGTGATGTCACCGCTGTAAGCAGCAGTGTGGACGCAGACTAATTTTGCAAGCTCGACCTGTTGAAATATGTAAGTATTTAGATATATTTGTATTTGCATTGTATACCGTTTAATAAAGGTTTTTTTTTTTTTTTTCGTGTGATTTTGATCAGGCAGGGGGGCTCGAGAAATTTCATGGATGAAAAGGGGGGCTCGGCATAAAAAGTTTGCTCACCCCTGTATGTAGCTGCAGTAATATAGGTAGATTCTTACCGTTTGCTCTTCTCTCTAGGTTTCTGTTGGTATATCAGGGAATATTTTTATTTCTTTGTTTTCTGTTTTTTCTTCTTTAGTAATCTTTGTTTCTTGCAGAATTCTTTGCTTGCTTGTTCAGTTTTTATTGAAAGGCTGTTTTTCTTGCAAATAGCTCAGATAAGGTGTAAAGTTGATAAGAGTTAGGAGCTGATCTTAAAAGCTGCTTCTCTCTCTCTACCCGTCTCTCTCTCTGCCCGTCTCTCTCTCTCTGCCCGTCTCTCTCTCTCTGCCCGTCTCTCTTTCTGCCCGTCTCTCTTTCTGCCCGTCTCTCTCTCTGCCCGTGTCTCACTCTCTCACTGCCGCTCTCTCTTTCTGCCCGTCTCTCTCTCTTTCTGCCCGTCTCTCTCTCTCTGCCCGTCTCTCACTCTCTCTGCCCGTCTCTCTTTCTGCCCCTCTCTCTTTCTGCCCGTCTCT
The DNA here is from genome assembly GCF_040206685.1 of Ascaphus truei. Lineage (NCBI taxonomy): Eukaryota > Metazoa > Chordata > Amphibia > Anura > Ascaphidae > Ascaphus > Ascaphus truei. The sequence continues at coordinate 38,274,730 of NC_134491.1, forward strand.
CTCTCTGCCCGTGTCTCACTCTCTCACTGCCGCTCTCTCTTTCTGCCCGTCTCTCTCTCTTTCTGCCCGTCTCTCTCTCTCTGCCCGTCTCTCACGCTCTCTGCCCGTCTCTCTTTCTGCCCCTCTCTCTTTCTGCCCGTCTCTCTCTTTCTGCCCGTTTCTCTCTCTCTGCCCGTCTCTCACTCTCTCTGCCCGTCTCTCTCTCTCCCTGCCCGTCTCTCTCTCTCCCTGCCCGTCTCTCTCTCCCTGCCCGTCTCTCTCTCCCTGCCCGTCTCTCTCTCCCTGCCCGTCTCTCTCTCTCTGCCCCTCTCTCTCTGCCCCTCTCTCGCTCTCTCTTTGTCTGCCCGTCTCTCTCTCTCTCTCTTTGTCTGCCTGTCTCTCTCTCTCTCTTTGTCTGCCCGTCTCTCTCTTTCTCGTAGCAGAGAGTTGTAATAAATTGAACTTTTTCGGGTTGGGTTAAAGTTGTGAGTGGAATACCTCAAGATTCAGTACTGGGACATCTGCTTCTTGACTTGCTTATTAATGAGGTTAAGGTTGGCATAGAGAGCAAAGTCTCTATCTTTCCTGATGATACTAAATTGTGTAAGGTAGTAGACTTGGATAGACTGAAATCTTGGGCAGGTACTGTAAATGGCAGATGATGTTTAATATAGATAAATGTAAGGTTATGCATTTGGGAAACAAGAATAAACAGGCAACTTGCAAATGAAGTGGGGGGAAATTAGGAGTGCTTGTAGACAGCATGCTTATCAATAGTGCCCACCGTAATGCAGTAACTGCAAAGGTAAACAAGCTTATCTTGCATTAAACTGGCAATAGATGGAATGGAAGTAAACATAATTATGACCCTTTATAAAGCATTAGTAAGACCCCACCTTGAATATGGAGTAAAATTTTGGGCACCACTCATTAGAAAATACATTATGGAACTAGAAAGAGTGCAGAGAAGAGCCACCAAATTAATAAAGGGAATGGATAATCTGATTTGAGGAGAGGCTAGCTAAATTAGATGTGTTGAAATTAGAAGAAAAAAAATGTCTAAGAGGGGATATAACTATATACAAATATATTCGGGGACAATACAAGGAGCTTTCAAAAGAACTATTCATCCCAAGGGCAGTACGAAGGACACAGGGTCATCCCTTAAGGTTGGAGGAAAGGAGATTTCACTAGCAACAAAGGAAAGGGTTCTCTACAGCAGGGGTGCGTCTGAGGAGGTTAGAGGTTTTTTGGGGGGGATGGGAAGGGGGTGCGGCGGTTGCAGAGGCCTTGCGCTCTTCCCCAATGCATTTAAATTAAATGCCAGGGGACTGTGCTAGGCTTCTGCAACTTCACTTACCGTGATTCAGTCGGCATCCGCGTCATTTGATGCTTCAGATGAGGTAAGGGGGGAGAGCCGGCAGGGGGACGCAAGTCAAAAAGTTTGCGCACCCCTGCTTTACAATACGGGCAGTTAAAATGTGGAATTTATTACCCATGGAGACTGTGATGGCAGATACAATTGATATCTTTAAAAAAAAGTTGGACATCTTTTTAGAAAGGTATACAGGGATAGGTACCAAATAAGGAAACATATGAAGGATGTTGATCCAGATTGGTAATCTGGAGTCAGGAAGAAATTTATTTTTCCCCATATGAGATTCATTAGATGACATTTCCCTGGAGTTTTTTGTTTGCCTTCCTCTGGATCAATATACTGTAAGTACAAATATAGGATAAAGTATCTATCTTCTAAATTTAGCAGGGGTTGAACTTGATGGTTGCATTTCTTTTTTTCAACCTCATCTACTATGTAAAGAGTGACACAGTGTGCTCATTTTCATATAATTACCCAGAATCCCTGGCTGCAGTGGAAGTACTGTTTGCTAAGCAATAATGGAAAAAGACAGGGTTGCAGACCTGTCTGAGACATGCAAATGTACCACGAGGGGTATTTTTATTTACTGTACACGAAATTAATCAATATTCGGCAAACAGCCATGCATTATTATTTGAATATTTCAGTACAAGCCCTTCCAACGTGAAATGGATCAACGATTGTTCTGTTTTCTACATTGTTTATAGTGTAGAACTTGCACTAATGTTGAAAACTAATGTTCATGGTTGATGCTTTATAAATAGCATTGATGCTATGAAACATCGCTGTGCTATAAGTAAGCGGTATCCACAGTTTGCTCTCTGACATTGAGGCTATAGCAAAATTAGTTCTTCATCCTACAACATGAACAAAACAGATGGGGAATGGGACAACAGTTTTGCTGCACAAAGTAATAGGTATTTGTTATTCCCAGTAGGTTTCATAAAATATTCAGTTCTAAACCGGTCATGTCATGTGGAATAGGGGCAATCGTTGAGTGACTTTTCATTAATGTTTTATGCCATCAAAATAGAGACACTTGCTTCGGGTAAAATCGTATCTAATGAGTTGAAATCTTTATTTCACATTTTCCTTGGTCAGATAACTACCGGTTACAATTTAGAAGATGACCGCTGTGAGTGTGTAGCATTGCAGGACTTTATGGAAGGAGAGCAGGTAAGAATGATCTTTAAGTAGCATTTGTGCATTAAAATAGTAAGATGGTTTATTGCTTAAGGGTTTATGTATTCTGAATGTATAAATATAATTTTCTGACCCTACTTTTATAGGTAGACGCTTGCATGTTCGCCCACACACATAATGAGAGACATAATGCGATATAATATGCAAAACGGTGGAACTAAATTACTTTGGATTAAAAAAAAAAATAATAATAATGTATGAGAATTTAAAAGATAGTGTTATGAATATATTCTATTCTATGCTCTTATATTGTTAATAACACAACACACTACCTGTCACTCAAACTAATTATTAAAACAAAAAAGAATGTAAGAAACTAGATCTATGATGGGGAGCCACCGTTCAAATAAATTAATCATTACAATGAACCTTCTTACATCTCGTAAAGTATTCATAGTTCTGTTGCATTTGAGAATTATGTGATGTACAGTGAGCACTTGATACAAATTCATTACACTATTGCTTTACACATGTATGTATTTTTGTTATTGTGTAGACACTGCTTCATGTCCTTTTTCATCTTCACAAACATGCTTGTAGCTATCTATGGTGTAAAAAGGCAGACCGTTAGTGCATAAACTGCACAATAATTGTTATGGGGTGGGAGACAGATAATTATCATTTTGCAGTCACAGTTGGATACACAGAACCGTAGGAAGTTATTATTTCTTTCCAACGAACATGTGATAGACCTTTTTAGTGGAAGAGTTTATCCCTTTTAAAAAAAAATTAGACTTCCTTTTATTCTTTCTGGAACACATCTTCTCTCCTTTTGTAGATTTACATTTTTTATGGCACTCGGTCAAATGCTGAATTTGTGATCCACAACGGCTTCTTCTTTGAAAACAACTCACACGATCGGGTGAAAATAAAGCTGGGCGTGAGTAAAAGCGACAGGCTGTATGCCATGAAGGCCGAAGTCTTGGCTCGGGCTGGCATCCCAACGTAAGTGTCTGTCTCTCTGTCTCCCTGTCTCTCCATCTCTGCATCTTCAAATGTCTTGCTCATGCTGCAACATGTCCAGAAATTCGCGTAAACTTTTGTTTTAAATTAAGTGTTTGCTAGAATATTAAGCATTTTATTCCACCCATAAGCTCTTAAACCGTTTTGTCAACGGCCTATTTCCTTCAGGTGCAAACCTTTACTTTTTATGTATTTAAAATATAAACATACACTAAAAACAATAATACATCACATTGATATGGTAGGTATCATCCAAGCTGGATCAGCAGAACTTATGTGTGTGTGCGTGCAGGCACATAAGAGAGAGAATTCTGGCCATGCCATCACATCTTCAAAGAAAAGAACATTGTTGGTCATCAATCTAATTAGTCAAAAGTATGCTTTTATTCAGATTTATATTTACAGTTTTCTATTTCACTGACCGGGGAAGGCAGAAACGCCACTGTGAATTTTCTACGGACTGCTTAGAACTATTCTGATATAATGTATCATGTTTCATTATCTTAAAAATAATATATTTGTGGACGTTTGTTGCTGCACAGGTGTGTTACTTGGATAGGCTGTATCTGGCTGCATTGTCTTTCTTTGCCAAGCCCAAGTGAGTTCTACAGTGCCATCTGTGTTGTACATTCTGTTTATTTGACATACATATTGTGAAAAGTTTGTTCCTATCTGAAGAAAGTGGTGGCTATATTTCTAGAGCACACAGATAAAACACTCCATAATGATCTCCATCAATTTAGATACATTTATTTCAGTGTTTGAAATGCTGACATGTTACCGGTTATAAGGACATCTGAGAGTTGACATAATCTACACGGTATAAATATATTGAGACACATACATTCTGATTGTGTGGACCTGTGGGGTTAGGGTTATGAGTATTTTAACAAGAAAAGTGAGTGTGTTTGATTGTAAAATGATTTGTGATAAATTTGTGCGTCCCTCCCTAGCTTATGGATCTAGAGATTTGTTTCTCCCTGTTTCAGAACCTCATTTTGTACATGTTTTATACAAATTTGAATCAGAAAAAGGTCACGTTTGTATTTGAAGTGAATCATGTATAGTTGGTTCAGACCAATGTAAAACTACTAGATGTTACTAAAGTTCAAACCTAAAGCTTGTGTAAAATGTGCAGTTATAACTGTGCTCTTATTATTTGTGTGTTTATCCTTTGCTAAAGTCATCCATCACACTCTCAAAAGCATGTCGATGGGATAAAGCACGTCCTACAGAGATTTGCTTTACAAAGACAGCGAATGAGGAAAGTGTTTTGTACTGAAGTACACAATCTAATCTGTTTACTAATCTATTTACAAGATAACTCTTGGGCCGCATCCATAGTCTGTGCGTGGCATGAACAAATGGCCGTACTGCAATGAAGAAGGCATGGAGCTCACAAGCTCGTGATTTTAGAGGAGACAAAATAATTTGGATCAATATCCTTCCCATGTTTAATTATTTGGTATATCCCTGTATACCTTTCCTTTCTAAAAAGACGTTCAACCTTTTTTGAAGCTATCTATTGTATCTACCATCACAGTCTCCATGGGTAATGAATTCCATATTTTAACTGCCTTTACTATAGAGAACCCTTTCCTTTGCTGCAGGAGAAATCTCCTTTCCTCCAACCTTAAGGCAGGGCTGCGCAAACTTTGTTGCCCTGCGCCCCCCTGTCTGCTCTCCCCCACTGCTCGTGCCCCTCCTTTCCTAGTCTGAAGCATCAAATGACGCAGCGGGGTCATGTGACGCCCAAGCCGACTGAGTGACGGTAAGGGAAGTTACAGAGGCCTTGCGCGGTCCCCCGGCATTTCATTTAAATGCCTTGCCTTTAAATGCCTTGCGGAAGAGTGCAGGGCCTCTGCAACTGCCACGCCCCCTTCCCCCCCACCCCCCCCTGGCGTCATTGGAGAGGTGGGGTTCGAACGCTGCGGGTTATGTAACGTCAAGTGGCCCCATGATGCGCGTTCCATGGCGACGCATGATGTCACATGATCCCGCAGCAGCGTTGCCGTGGCGACCCATCGCTGAAGACCCAGCTGGCAGCAGGTAAGTGAGTTACAGAGGCCTCATGCCCCCCCAAGGCATTTAATTTAAGTGCTGTGGGGAAGAGCGTGGGGCCTCTGTAACCTCCCGCTCCCCCCCCCCCCCCCCCTAGACATTCTTCCGTCTCCCCTGGGGAGCGCGCCCCCTGGTTCGCGCACCGCTGCTTTATATAGTGGCATAATTATGCTTCACTTCCATCCATTCCCCGTTTATTGCAAGATAAGATCTTGTTTGCCTTTGCAGCTATTTCATGACTTTGGGCACTATTGCTAAGCCTGCTGTCTACAAGCACTCCTTAATTCTTCTCCATCAAGGATTCTCCTAATATATCCCCATTTAATTTGTAAGTCGCCGTTTATTCTTGTTTCCCAAATGCATAACCTTACATTTATCTATTAAACCTCATCTGCCATTTACCTTCCCATGTTTCCAGTCTCTCCAAGTCCCTCTGGATAGAAATTACATCCTGCTCTGATTTTACTACCTTACACAATTTAGCGTTATGTATGTATGTAGATCTTTATTTTATATACTGTAGCGCCATATAGTGCTTCACAGCAGTAAAACACGTAACATAATAATATAACACATAATGGAAATAAGCTCTTCAGACACGACCGTAATAGGAAAGGGAGTCCCTGCCCCGAAGAGCTTACAATCTACGTGATAATTAGCGAGAATTTACAGAGACAGTAGGAAGGTGTTATGGTAAGTGCATCTGAGATGTACAGCATCTGCCAGCAGAGCTACCCATATGCTTCGTTAAAAACGTGTGTTTTTAGATAGGTTTTTAACAGTGAAGAGAAAGGGTGGCAGTCGAATATTGAGGCGGAAGGACATTCCAGAGGTGTGGGGCAGTGCGGGAGAGGGCTATAGATACACAAGGGGTAGACAGAAGAGATCCCAGAGTGGAACGCAAGAGTCTGGCAGGTGTATAGCGAGAAACTAGGGCCGAGATGTAAGGAGGGGCAGAGGAGTGTAAAGCCTTAAAAGTGAGGAGTAGAATTTTGTGAGTGATACAGAGTTTAATTGTAAGCCAGGATAGGGATTTCACAGGAGAGACTCTGAGCAGATTTAGGAGAGAGTAACGTGATTCTAGCAGCAGTGTTTAGGATAGGTTGTAGTGGAGACAGGTGAGGCAGGAAGGCCGGACAGTAGAAGGTTACAATAGTGGAGATGGGAGAGAATGACTGCCTGCATTAGAGTTCTAACAGTAGAGGTACAGAGGAAATGGTGTATGTTTGCGATGTTACAGCGGTAAAAACGATAGTTTTAGCTACATTGTGAATGTGAGGTAGGAGTCAAGTGTGACCCCTAGGCAGCGTGCTTGTGTTACTGGATGTATGATAGTATTGCCATCAGTAATGTAGAAGGGAGCAGTAGAGCCAGGCTTGGGAGGAAGTGTGAAGAGCTCCGTCTTGGACATGTTACGTTTTTATCAGTGGAGGGCCATCCAGGTTGATATAGCAGAAAGACATTTGGAGATTTTGGTCTGTATAGCAGGTGTAAGGTCAGGGATTGAAAGGTAAATTTGCGTGTCATCAGCACAGAGGTGATATTTGAACCCTAGACGTGATACGGTCACCTAGAGAGTGTGTTAAAAAAAGCAAGAGGTCACAAGACATGTCCCTGGGGTACACCCACAGAGAGATCAACAAGGAGGAAGTGTTGGCAAACAAGACATTGAACGTACGATGAGCAATAAGTGGGAATCTAGAGCTCTGTTACGGATACCAAGAGTATGGAGAATGTGAAGGAGAAGAACATGGAGATCATTCGTTATTTTGGTGAAGGCTATTTAAGTGGAGTGAGCCGTGCGGATGCCAGATTGTAGGGCGTCTAGTTGAGAGCAGGTGGTGAGAAAATGGAGCAGGTGAGAGAACACAAGGCATTCAATGAGTTTAGAGGCAGGAGAGAGACAGGGCGAAATTAGAGAGACAGGTAGGGTCAAGCTTGTTGTTTTTGCGTAAGGGTATACATTTTGCGTGCTTGAAAGAGGCAGGAAAGATACCAGATTAGCTAGAGGAGTTGATAATATGTGTAAGTGTAGGGATTAGCGTAGGAGCAAGAGGTTTCAGAAGATGGGAGGGAATGGGGTCAAGAGAGCAGATGGTAGGAGAAGAGGAGATCTGCAGCAGCACGTCCTCCTTTGTAACAGAGGAAAAAGACTTAAGGAAGGCTGGAGGAGAGTTATTTATCAATAGCAGGAACCATGTTATTTCGTACATGAGGAAGCACAGGCAATTGCCATGGTAATTATCTTCGTAACTGGGGGTTCCCCAGAGCTGAAAATTGGTGGGGCTGGTTCCAATCATGTAAAAAAAAAATATTTATGTATTTCCCAGTTCCTTTTAATACATGGCAACTAGTGAGCATGACCGACATTGTTTAAGGAGTCCTCCACAGATTTTTCTTGCTCTTCATACTAAAACCTTTATTCTTCAAAGCATATACAGTTGTGTGAAAAAGAAAGTACACTCTTTGAATTCTATGGTTTTACATATCAGGACATAATAACAATCAACTGTTCCTTAGCAGCTCTTGAAATTAGGTAAATACCTTAGATGAACAACAACACATGACATATTACACCGGTCGTGATTTATTTAAAAATAAAGCCAAAATGGACAGGCTATGTGTGAAAAACTAAGTACACACTTACTGCTTCCATAGGAATTAAGATGCTAAGTAGCAGACAGGTGCTGCTAATCAAATGCCCTTGATTAATTGATCATTAGCAAGTGTGATCACCTCTATAAAAGCCAAAGTTTTAGCAGTTTGCTGCTCTGGAGCATTCAGGTGTGTGTTAACACAATGCCAAGGAGGAATGACATCAGCAATGATCTTAGAGAAGCAATTGTTGTTGCCCATCAATCTGGGAAGGGTTATAAGGCAATTTCCAAACAATTTAAAGTCTATCATTCTACAGTGAGAAAGATTATTCAAAAGTGGAAAACATTCAAGAGAGTTGCAAACCTTCCCAGGAGTGGACGTCCCAGCAAATTCACCCCAAGTTCAGACCGTGCAATGCTCAGAGAAATTGCAAAAAAAAATAAGAGTTACATCTCAGACTCTACAGGCCTCAGTTAGCATGTTAAATGTTAAAGTTCATGACAGTACAATTAGAAAAAGACTGAACAAGTATTGTTTGTTTGGAAGGGTTGCCAGGAGAAAGCCTCTTCTCTGTAAAAAGAACATGGCAGCACGGCTTAGGTTTGCAAAGTTGCATCTGAACAAACCACAAGACTTCTGGAACAATGTCCTTTGGACAGACGAGACCAAAGTGGAGATGTTTGGCCATAATGCACAGCGCTACGTTTAGCGAAAACCAAACACCGCATATCAGCACAAACACCTCATACCAACTGTCAAGCACGGTGGCGGAGGGGTGATGATTTGATCTTGTTTTTCAGCCGCCGGACCTGGGAACCTTGCTGTCATTGAGTCGGCCATGAACCTCTGTATACCAAAGTATTCTTGAGTCAAATGTGAGGCCATCTGTCCGACAGCTAAAGCTTGGCCGAAATTGGGTCATGCAACAGGACAATGATCCCAAGCACACCAGCAAATCTACAACAGAATGGCTGAAAAAGAAAAAAATCAAGGTGTTGCAATGGCCCAGTCAAAGTCCAGACCTCAACCCTATTGAAATGCTGTGGCTGGACCTTAAGAGCTGTGCGTAAACAAATGCCCACAAACCTCAATGAATTGAAGCAACGTTGTAAAGAAGAGTGGGCCAAAATTCCTCCACAACGATGTGAGAGACTGATATCAGATAACGATTACTTCAAGTTATTGCTGCTAAAGGTGGTTCTACAAGCTATTGAATCATAAGGTATACTTCGTTTTTCACACATGGCTTCTCCATTTTGGCTTTATTTTTGTTAAATAAAACATGACACGGTGTAATATGTCATGTGTTGTTCATCTGAGTTTGTATTTACCTCATTTTAAGACCTGCTAAGGAACAGATGATTGTTATTATGTCTTTATGTAAAACCATAGAATTCAAAGAGGGTGTACTTTCTTTTTCACACAACTGTACCTATTTTTATAGTACTTCTCTTAACCCCGCATTGCTGTTCATGTCTGCAATTCTTTTTCTGAAAATCATTTGTTTGTTTATAGCTCCAGTGTTTTTGCGCTACATATCACTGAGCCTCCAATTTCTGCACAACTTTTGGCTTTTCTACGGGTATTCTGTATGACTGAGGGTAAGTTGTGGATTTAAAATGCAAAATGTATTTGAATAAATATGAATCTTAAAATCCAAATTGAGTACATTTAGGATTGTTTTGGAAAGTCAAAATTTATTTAAAGAAGTTGCCCTTGCAGAGCAAGCCTATTGCTGCTTTTCTATCTTGATGAAGTCCGTAAAAGGAGTTTGCCGTTTGCCGCAGTGCTAAGTAGAGATGGACGAACTTGTCAGAATCCGATCTGCCCACAAAAATTTGAAGGCGGATTGGTCACTGAAATATGTGGTGGATACATCTTTATCCGCCATTGAATCCCTTGAGACCAGAGTTTATGAAATTCGCCATTGAATTTAATATTAAATTTGCATGCAGATTTTGAAAAATCTGTTTCGCCCAGACCTTCAAATATACTGTAGGTTTTTCTGGAGATTGGGAGAGGGGATACCTTTTTTAGTAGAGTCCCAAGCATTATATATCCCTTCAAACCTCGCTCCAAATAACATATGGAGAGACAACTGGGCTCAGAAAGGAGCACACCTGGGAGATATGCTAATTGAATATGCAAAGTTTATTTAAATGTTTTGCACCCCACACTTACTAAAGTGATTTCCATAAGACCTATACTGGTAAGTCTAAGGCACCTTGTGAGGAAGGAGGTACTCTGCTATTCTGAGCAGCAGCTCTAGTAGTGAACTAAACCAGCTGCTGGGTAGCTACACTGTCACAGCATACCTTTGAGCTATTAGTAGCAGAGGTTATGTGTTCTGATCCTTTTGTGCCTGACACCAGTCCCCCCTTCCTCACAAGGTGAGGCTTGCAGAAGAGGTTTAATGGAAAATCGTTATAGGAACTGTGGGATGGAAATCAGTTAAGTAAACTTTGTTTATCCATTCTCATATCTCCCAGGTATCTACGATGCACTTCTTTTTGAGCATGTTGTGTCACACGCACATACACACACACACACACACACACACACACACACACACACACTTGTGACTTTACTAAAATAGATCCCTCTTCTCCCCAGCAGAAGCCATATTTTAGGGTCTGGAATTCGGATTTTTAAAAATCCAGATCAGTCTGCAGATTTTCAGTGATAGAAGAAAAAACGAATCTGACTTTTTGCCCATCTCTGGTACTTGGTCATGTTACTCAGCAACATGTGACATACAATTGGCAACAGGTTAATGACTGGTAATGATGATGTAAGCCTATACTAATAACAAAGATCAGTATCTCTGCATTAACCAATTCAAATTATCTATAATGCAGCAACCTGCACTAATCTCATATTTTACATTTTAGTTTTAATAGATTTCTTCTTATCCTTTTCAATGCTTTGTTTTTTTTTTATGTTTTGTTTTTTTGTTTGTTTTTTTAATCCGATGCTCTGTTCAGGAGATATAACCGTTTGAAACCTGTCTGGGAGATTATACACCGGTTATAATGGAGCTCTCCCAAGAGCCCAGTGCAGTCTAACTTCCGATTTTGGAGATTAGGAAAATCATGATTTTTAACACAAAAAAAACCCTTTTATTAATATAAAAAATAAAAATAAAGCTGAATGCAAGTTGAATGAGCTATTCCTTTAAAATAATATATTTCCCTCTAGGTAGGAAGCATGGGGTCTCCAGAACTGGGCTGTGTTAATTTCAACACCACGGACCACCTAATCCACAAGATACTTATCTCAAAGGGGCTGCTGGTATCTCATATCTGTTTAAAGGTCACGCCAATAGGAAGCTGCAAGGAATGAGGTGGCAGCTTTATATGGTCCCGCAGGGCCTTTTAAAAGGACATTTTCCGTGCCCAGCCAGGGCTGCTTCCAGATACCCCTTTAGAGGCAAGTATCTCAGGATGCAGCGGGTTCCCAGAGCTGAAATTAACCAGGCTTTTTAAAAGCTCCAAGAGGAAACGCAGCTTTAAACTCATATAGGCCGCTGGAGGAAAATTCTGCTTTAAGATGCAGTGATAAGGGCACATCAACTGAGTCGAAGGATTCTGGCTTGGTTTTCTTCTAAGTCCTCTATGACAGCCAAATGGGATAGCCCCCCCTTCTCACAGCTTGTAGTTCAAGCACTTCTTGTGACCACAGTATGAGAGGGCGTCTCCACCTTATGTCGGTTATTCATCTACCCCAGCTGGAGACAGGATGTCAAACAGGTACATTTTTTCATGTATACTTTTTCTGAGGGCCGCGTTGAAGCCGCCCTAAACGGAATAGGATGAGATTTCCCTACCGTTTTCCCAGTTTACCTCAAAGTCCGCTTTAATGCAACTGTAGTAATGCCGTTGTCAGCCACATACATCCCTGATTCAGCTCTGCTAGGCATCTTCCATGAGGCCACGGGAGGCACTTCTCTGTGGGGCAGAGGTGCAGGGGCGTCATGACACAGCACTTCCGAGTCGACAGATGACATGACGTAGAGTACGGTTTTTGCACCAACGGTCTGTTTCCCACCAAGGAGGAAGCTGGCTCTAGACGCCAGATATCTTTTAAAAAGTATGCATTTTCCTGCTTATTTATTCCCTTATTGATGGAAAGCTAGCAGCATGTCTGTTCCTTCTACACTGTTCCGGAATCAGAAAACCGAGCAGCCTCAGTAAGAGGCTCAGATTGTTAAACCCAGGAAAGAGTTTCTGGGGCTAAATGACTGTTTGCCTTGTAAATCTGCTACTAAACAGCTATTTGGCACCTGCTCATTAATCACCACACCTCGTATCTGGCTGCACCTGGCAAAGATCTACCCCCTGTGGAGAAGTTTGAAACACCTGACAGCTTTTTAAAAAGCATACGTTTCCATGCTTATTTGTTCCCTTAATGATAGAAAGCTAGCAGCATGTCTGTTCCTTCTACAGTTTCAGCGGACCAGAAAACAGTGCAGCCTCCGCAAGCGGCTCAAGTTACCAAGCCTAGAAAAAAACGTTTCTATGCCTAAATATTGTGCAGAGTGCGATGCCAAACTTTCTGCTACCTCCAAAGATTTTGAACAGAGTACATTAAGAAGAGGTCTGAGGATGAAAATTCACGTGGTCACATCCTTTTTGGCTGTATGAAACCTTTACTCCTGCAGTCTTTAAAAAGGCCCAGATCAGGCTTCATTGAATTTGCAGCCTGACCATTTAATTGATTATCCAGAACAGGCAAGTGTCTCAGAACTTGGGGGTTTCTTGGAGGAAGAGACCAAAGCGGACACCGGTTCTGTTAAGATGGACGCTATTCACAAGCTCCTTAAGAATGAAATTGACCAAGAATATTGAGGACACCAGAGAAGAGCTGGGGTCCGGGACCAGGCCTTATTTGGCTTTAAAGAAATTAGCTAGAACTTTTCATGTTCGGTTCTATTAAGGACATCGTGAAGACGGAATGGTCAGCAGTGACTAGAAAATGCATGAAAATGTACCCCTTCATTAAAGAGGACTGCAGTACCTTGGTAATACCTCTAAAGGTGGATGCAGCTGTCGACAAGATGGTTAGAAATACAACAATCCCCTTAGAGCAGGGGTGTCAATGTCAGTCCTCAAGGGCCATCAACAGGCCAGGTTTTAAGGATATCCCTGCATCAAAACAGGTCTCCGTCATTTTGATTCAACCACCTTTGCTGAAGCAGGGATATCCTTAAAACTGGGTCTGTTGGCTCTTGGACTGGAGTTGAGCACCCTTGTCCTGGAGGGCTCGTCCTTTAAGTATCCTATGGATCGAATAATGGAGGGTGTTTTACACAAAGAATACACTGCTATCAGAATGACTCTCTAAAACAAGCAGTGGCCTGTATCTCAAGTACAGTCAGTTTTTGGGTATCCAATCACATAATATGGAAATAGTTGTCTCGAAGATGAGGGGAGCGCAAAAAAACAGAAAAATAGAATACAATATAGTGTGATATTGTTTAAATAATATAGACATAGATATTTTGAGTCTCTAAAATGCTCACTCACATGACCCCCAGTGGTAAAAAAAAGCATAGAGGATAAAAACCCTTGGTGAAATCTCCTTTGAGCTTGGCATCCCTCATAGAGTTGAGTGTTCAGAAATGTGGCTAATGTTTCCCCAAAATAAAAAGAGTAGTAAAAAGTATGTTTTATCAAAGCATCTCAAAAATACATACTTACAATAACACAGCTCTTTAAAGCATTAAGTAGCTGAATTAGTATGAACGGAAACTGGTTCTCCCTGCTCGGAAACCAATTCTCACCACCACCGCCGAGGTGTTCCTGCGCCATCTGTTGATCGTAACACCGACGTCTCTGTGGATCTCCCTCCTTCAATTGGTAACTGCTGGCTGACTCAATGCGTTTCGCTACGTTATGATGGTGAAAAGCAGGGTTGCAGACTTGTCTGAGATGTGAATGTGCTCACAAGTGATATTTTTATTTGCTGATATCTAATCTGGAATATAGGATTGAAACAGGAACATCAAGACAGAAACTTTTAAAGGTGTTTTCAAATCTTCGAGATTCAATGGACTTTTTGTGTGACACTTCCATGGATGTCATCAGGCTATGCACCAATCTTCAAAAATGGGGACAAAAACGCGGTCTCAAACTAGAGGTCAATATCTCCTCTTCAAATACTATCCAACGTAATGGAAAATGTGTTCACTCCCAATTAAGCGATTACTATACCAAGGCAAATTTCCCTAGCCAATTCCAATCTGGCTTTCGCCCCAAATACTCCACAGTAACTACCTTTCTAAAAGTTTGCAATGAGATCCAGTGTGGAATGGAACTGGGACAACTCACTGGTGCAATATTCCTAGATTTTGCAAAGGCTTTTTATACTGTTGATCATGCTATCTTTCCAAAAAAACTTCAGTACTCTGGAATAGGGGAACATGCGTTAAACTGGTTTCACTCATACCTATTGGGTAGATCCCAACATGTGTCTATCTCAGGTTCTAGTTCCAACCCCTTGGATATCACCTGCTGTGGCCCGCAAGACTGTTCTAGGACCCCTATTCTTTTCAGTCTCCATCAATTATCTACCTACAGCTTGTAAGGATGCTTCAATACACGTTTGCGGATGACACAATCTTACAATCTTATATGCACACAGCCCTAGCCTCTCTGTACTTGAACCCGTACTTGAATCTGATTTTTTTTTTTTTTTTTGAAGATTTGAAAGCTGGATTTCCCAAAACAAACTGTTTTTAAACACTGACAAGACAGTAACAATGGTATTCGGGACCAAGGCTACATTTCTAAAGCTACCAATGATGGAGCTACAGATCAGAACCAATTCCAATACCATCTTAGCCCCTGTCACTAGTTTCAAATATCTGGGCATATAGTTTGACCCCACTTAACATTTGGGTTGCACATTGATACCCTAACATTCAAAACCTATGCCAAACTAGGTGTACCTTTATAGGAATAAATCCTCCCTAAACCCACTGGTCAGAAAGCACATCGCACAGCAGATGTTAATATCAATTATAGACTATAGGGTCATATTATATGACACAGCACCCCAAACTCATCTTGGCAAACTTGATACCTTCTACAACTCAATATGCCGCTTTGTCCTCCATTGCAACTACAACACGCATTACTGCGAAATGCTCAAAGAACTAGATTGGCAATCACTTGAGTCTAGGTGCAAAGTTGATCTCTCCTGTCTTACCTTCAAATACTTCTTGGGCAAGCTGCCCTCGTATCTGATCAAGTTCCTCACCCTTACCACACCAGCACTTATCACCTGAGATCTTACTCCAAGGGACTTTTCATGGCCCCAAGATTCAACAAAGTATCCGGCCACTCTGCCTTCCCTTACCATGCACCCCACAACTGGTATAATCTACCTGAGACTCTCAAAGCCGCCACCAGTCTAAGTTCTTTAAAAACTAAAGCTGTCTCACATTTTAATGTGGTCTGTAACTGTTATATGCCTATAACTTATTTTATCTTCAACTGTTAATGCACTGTCTTCATATATAATGTATAAATAACCCTGTTCACCAAATGTACCCATGTATTTGTAAGCATGTATCTGTCATCATAACTCTGTGCCCAGGACATACTTGAAAACGAGAGGTAACTCAATGTATTACTTCCTAGTAAAACATTTTATAAATAAATAAATATAGCTGTGAGAAGAGAGCTATGGCTTAAAACATGGGCAGTTAATAGACTAGTGTCTTTACCTTATGAAGGTGCTTATCTATTCGGAGAATCCCTTGGAGTTACTGGAAATGCCAGGAGTTCGCTTCAAGGATTCAGGCCTCTCAAAGGATCCAGAGAAGAGCCTTGCCTTCAATCAAGTGGTTCACGATCTGTTGGCCAGTATGACAATTCAACCAGTTCCACCTTCTCAGAGAGGCGAGAGTTTTTATTCAATCCTGTTTCTAGTACAGAACGCATCTGGAGGATTCAGAGCATTTCTGAATCGAAAATAAGTCGATTCCTTTTTCAACATCCGGCACGTCAAGATGGAGTCCTTGAGGGCAATCATGGATCGAGGAAGGGGTTCTCTAATAGAGATTAAATTAATGGTTCCTTTTAGTGAGGTTGGTAAAAAGCCGAAAGACAATGAGAGATTTGCAATTTCGAGAATGAAAGGGGCAAGATTTACCACCACTTCCTTTATTAGCCTGGCCGGGCAAAGGTCCCCATGACGGCTAGATGGTGTGATTCCTCTGATCATGATAAAGCGCTCGTCCATAGTGATTGGAAGGTGCACCATCTAGCTTGTAGTTGGTTCGACTGTCAAGATATCAGATTTGTCAGTTGACAGTTGTGTGGCTGAAATTTGATTTTGAATTTTTGAGACTTTGGAGGAGAGCGCCTGTTAATGTATGTGGTGGAATTTCTACAGGACTTGAGGTTTTGTTTAAACAGGCCAGCTCAAGCAAAGAGTAGACGATTTTGAATAGTTCCCGCATACTATTACTGCAATTTTTAATCTGAGAGGTCAAATAATGTTTTTTTGGCCTCTAACGGCTTTGAAATAATTTTTCTTTACGTCTTCGATCAATAAGTTTAGAGGGGCGTTTATCTTTAGACCCTCGCTTTTCTACCGAACGTACTGCACCGACACACTTTATTCGAGCAAATACCCAGTATGTACCTGGCAGATACCTGGAATGCGCCGCTCCTCACCTCTGACAAGCCCCGTTGCGTTTGCCTTCCCAGCCTGGGTTCATGCCTGGCTGACGGGCGGCTGATCTGTTAAATGATAATGATTAGGATTTAATAGGCTGCAATGCTTCGCGTGTCTACCAGATGGCATAAATTCATGAATTGTAATGCAGTATATATATATATACTGTGCAGTATTGCAGCCAGCGGGAATAAAATGCTTCAATCCCTGCTTGGAAAATACCTCAATGCACTCGGGCAGAAAACAGTCACAAACCTCAATACACCCGGGTATACCCGAATTCGTGGGACTAGCCGAGCTCGAATAAAGTGTGTCGCCAGTGTAGGGAAGATCTCTGGATTCTTAACTCTTGAGAAAACCAAGAGTTGCCCTTATGTTCCTAGGTTAGCATTTTTTTTTAGCAATAATATCAAGATCCGCAGTAACTGCGATATTGAATGCCAATGTGAAAGAGAAAGTATGGTGGACAGAGGGAGGAATGTAAGACTTTCTAAAATGTTTAGCAAAAATACTAGTTGACAATAGATGTGATTGCAGAAATGTATCACATAGATTCAATTCTACACAGAATATATATTTCTTCCACTAAGGAAAATTCTAACATCACTCCCAACCTCCATGATATACCCAAGATTACGAAGGATGACCAATTGTTCAGAAGCCTTGCAAGACAATACAGGGCTTAATTCATGCACATAAGACATCAAAATTCGGTCACAGACCCGTGCCTGGTCCACTTTTCACCTCAGACCACTTCAAGAAATGTCCTCTGTTATTGGGTACACCTAATTGTAACAACAAAATTCAGGCTACCACTGTTACCAAGCACAAAGCTCGGCCTACAATGGTGGACCTCAGTCAGCAGCTGGCAAGTCTGATGCCTCTGGTCTGGACAGTATTGAACACAGACGCAAGCCTCAGGTTGGGGTGCAGTTTGTCAAGATCAGGTGATCCAAGGAATCTTGTCACATTAAGGGAGGTCTGCCAATTAATGTATTGGAAATTCAAGCGATATTTAACGCCATTCGAGGTCTTCAGGACTCGTTGAGGGGCTTCCTGTTAAGGATCATATCCGACAATGTCACAGCAGTAGCACATATTTAACGGGAGTTCTTTCAGAAATCTTCAGAGTCCTACACTGGGAAGAGAAAGAGATTCCATGTATCTCCATTTCAGAAGTCAGAAATTACAAAGCCAACACTCTCGACGGGCATTCCATTCACCCAGGAGAATGGGAGCTAGACCATAACATTTTCTATCAGTTTGGCAATGGGGTCGACCTCGTGTTATCTGCTGTCAAAAAGAAACTACAGATGTGTCAAGATGGCACGACCGCGAAGCCATAGCCAAGGATGCTTTCTCTATTACTTGGGATTTCCATCTCGGTTACATTTTCCCCCAATTCCCTCTGCTTCAGCGAGTAATGAACAAAGTCAGGAGACAGGGCTCAAGTTCTCCTAATAGTCTTGTATTGGCCATGAAAGGCATGGTTTGTGGACTTAAAGAACTTGTCAGTACAGGATCCGTTAGTTCTTCTGAATTTCCCTGCATTTTTTACTGTGTCCTCTTTGCTTCCCCAATCTTCAGTTGCTAAAATTGACAACATGGAACTTGAAAAAATGTCATTAAGGGCACCGGGTTTCTCCAATTAAGTTATATATCAACACTTTTTCATTCCAAAAACCTAGTGAGTTCTAGGATTGATTATCGCTCATGGAGACCATTTATATGTTTGTGTAAATTACGAAAGGTGGCCCTTGCAGTTAGAAGTTCCTAATATACTGGACTTCCTTCAGCAAGGATTCCAGAAGGCTTTAAAACCAGCATCTCTTAAGGTCCAAGTATCTGCATTAGGTGCATTCTATCATAAACAGATTTGCCGTTCAAGGGATCTGAACCGGGGTCTACAGCAACTCTCTTCTTTCTTGTTTGAAAGTAGTTTTCCTCACCGCTATTACTACATCATGTAGGGTTTGAGAGCTCCAGGCTTTGTTGCGAACCAGTTTTTCAGATACATCAGGATAAGATAGTGTTATGGACTGTATCACTGTTTCAGACTTTCATACCAATCAAGATATTGTAGTCCCCTCATTTTGTCCAACCCCTATTTCTGACAGCACGTCAGTGGCACAATCTGGTTTGTAGGTAGGGCTCTAACAACATATGTAGAGAGGATGGAGAGTATTAATAAAACCTCTAAATTTGTCCTTTCTGATGGACCCAGATAGGGTCAGGCAGCCTCCGTAGCTTCGATATCTACATGTGTTAAGGCAGCTATATGTGAGGCATATAGAATAGCATGAGCACATCCTCCTGTAGGGTTAAAGTTCCACTCTACTAGGGCTGTCAACAACTTAATGAGCAGAAAATGCTCTTGCCCAGGAAATGTGTAAAGCTGCAGCCTGGTCTTTACACACATTCGCTAAGCATTAACGTCTTGATGTTCACTCATCAGCGGATGGGAAATTTGGTGGAACAGCGTGAAACCCCTTCTAATTATTGAAAGAAGTACTCCCAGTAGCCATTGGGATGGTTATGGTACATCCCATTAGTATTTGACTGCCATAAAAGACATAGAAGAAAAGAGGAACTTTACCTTTCGATATTTCTGTTTCTCAAAGTTCTCAATGGCAGCCATTACTTCCCTTCCTTGAATCTTATATTTGGCA
Source organism: Ascaphus truei (assembly GCF_040206685.1). Taxonomy (NCBI): domain Eukaryota; kingdom Metazoa; phylum Chordata; class Amphibia; order Anura; family Ascaphidae; genus Ascaphus; species Ascaphus truei. Next base: position 38,294,266 of record NC_134491.1, read on the forward strand.
TATTATTGTTCTGTGCTTTATTTTTTAAGAGCGTTGACAGAAGCTAACTGACCTAAGGTGGATAACGCCCCCTAATATAGTGGTTACAAGACGTGCTTATCCCACCAGTTGTGAAGAGGAGATCCCATTAGTATTTGGCTGCCATAGAGGATTTGAAGAAACAGAAATATCGGAAGGTAAATGTCCTCTTTTCCCACTTAGGCTACATCCATAGCAGGGGAAGCCTCGCTGAGCCCCTGCATCCTCAATGAGGATGTCTTTAGAGGGGGCTCACGCGAGCGTACGCAGGCGTGCTGGGGCGTTGGGCTTTTCAGCCATCAGCAGAGCCTGTTTCTCAGCGCGCTGTCGGCTGAAAACCTCCAATCACAGCAAAGCAGCGTCAACGGCACCGTGATGTTGACATCGGTGCGTCGCGGGCTATTGGCCCAGCGACGTCACTGCCCCGCTTCCCGATCGCGCACGCTGGCTCTCCTGCCAGTCCATGGGATCGTTCTTGACCGGGCAAGCGAGCCTCAGCGTCATCACGGAGGAGCCCGGGCTGAGGCTCTATGGACGCAGTACTCCAACCACCGCACACTCAAATGGCAAAAATCATAAAGTTACAACTTGCAAACAACTACTCAAATTTCTACTAATACTATTACTCTCTTTAGCAGGTGATATTGAACCTAACCCAGGCCCTCCCACTTCAACTCTGTCCCATACCCCTGAGAATACCCCCTTCAAATTCCAAAAAGGCCTATCTCTCGCCCATATAAATATCCGGAGTCTGCTGCCCAAACTGGACGAACTAAGGGCATGGTGCCTTATGCATAAACCAAAAGCCATCGTTTTCACAGAAACATGGCTAACCCCTAACATATTGCCATTCAGGGATACTCCATTTTTAGGAGAGATAGGTCAAAGAGAGGAGGAGGGGTGTTATTTTATATTGCAGACACCTTACAATTTACACTGGTAGACTGCCCCCCAAGACCAACCTCTTTTGAAATCCTAGTTGGAAGAATCTGCCTCCCCTTTTCTTAGCCCATCTTGCTTGCTGGCATCTACCGCCCCCCTAAAGCCCCTCTATAATCTCTGACTGATATCGCCCAGTTTCTTGGCTCCATTTCCTCTCAGACTGAGAAGAGTGAGCTGCTAGTTCTTGGGGATTTCAACTTCAATTGGCTTGACCCTAAAAACCACAAAATCCACACACAAATCAAGTCGCTTAACCTATCGCAACTCATTTCCCAACCCACACGAACAAACCTGAAATCGCACAACCATTCCCTGCTTGACTGGATTCTCTCCTCAAATCCCAGCAGAATCCAATCCTCTGGCATCCTTCATGACATTTTCAGTGACCATGCAATAGTGTACTGTGTAAGGAAAATTAAAACACCCTAATCAAGCCCTAAAGTTCTCCTCACTAGAACATTTAGAAACTTTAACCCACAACAATTTCTGGCTCACCTTACCAACTGCCCTTGGCACAGAATCTATTTAATTCCTGACCCTGATTCTGCGCTCGACTATTTCCAATCCGAGTTCTTAAAACTCTGTGATACCCATGCTCCACTACGCAGAATAATGGTACGGGGTGCCCACCTTCCATGGGTTACACCTGACCTTATAACACTCTACCAGTTCAGGGATGCCTTGTGGAAAAGCCACAAAAATAACTGGCACTACCAAGGACCTCAATCACTACAGATGCCTGCGGAACGTGTGCACAAGGCAAACAAGGCACGTAAAAGCACAATATTACTCTGACTATCTCCTCCAGTACACATCAAACCCAGCTAACTTCTGGAAGGTTATCAACAACATATTCCAGCCTTCTCACCACCAACAGCCCAGTAATATCACTAAGGGGGATATTACTCTGACAAACCCCACCGACATTGCAAATGCATTCAATGATTACTTTGTGGGCTGTGCTACTAACTTATTAGCAAAACGCAACCCAAACCACAAACCTGAACCTCATCCTGGGAGTACCCCTATAGCCCCACCCCCTCCCAACTTTGCCCACAATTATCAATTTGGCCCAGTATCCGAAGAGGAGATTACACAAGCGCTTCTCAAATTAAAACTAAGCAGCCAATGTGGACCTGACTTACTACAATCTAGGTTCCTAAGACTTTGTGCTCCAGCAATTGCCAAACCAATTGCTTCCATAGTCAACTCTATCCTGTCTGCTGGCCATATCCCTAAGACCTGGAAAGCTGCCAGAGTTGTCCCAATCTTCAAAAGTGGGGACAAAAACACTGTCTCAAACTACAGGCCAATCTCACTTCTCCCAATTCTTTCCAAAGTCATGGAAAAATGTGTCCACTCCCAATTAAGCGATTACTATAACAAGACAAATTTTCCTAGCCAATTCCAATCTGGCTTTCGCCCCAAACACTCTACCGTAACTACCCTGCTAACAGTTTGCAACGAAATCCAGTGTGGAATGGAACGTGGTCAACTCACTGGTGCAGTATTCCTAGATTTTGCAAAGGCTTTTGATACTGTTGATCATGCTATCCTGCTTAACAAACTCCAGAGCTCTGGAATAGGGAAGCATGCTTTAAACTGGTTTCAGTGCTACCTATCAGGTAGATCCCAACATGTGTCCATCTCTGGCTCTAACTGTAACCCCCTGGCTATCACCTGTGGCGTCCCGCAAGGCTCTGTTCTGGGGGCCCTACTCTTCTCAGTGTTCATCAATGATCTTCCCACAGCTTGTCAGGAAGCCTCAATACACATTAATGCAGATGACACAATCCTATATGCACACAGCCATAGCCTCTCTGACCTTCAACACATACTTCAGTCTGACTTTTTCAGACTCGAAAACTGGATTTCCCAAAACAAACTGTTTTTAAACACTGACAAGACTGTAACAATGGTGTTTGGGACCAAGACTAAATTTTTAAAGCTTCCAGCGACTGAGCACCAGATTACAACCAACACTAACACCACCCTAACTCCTGTTACTAGTTTTAAATACCTGGGCATATGGTTTGACTCCCACTTAACATTCGGGATGCACATTAATACCCTGACAACCAAGACCTATGCCAAACTAGGGGTACTCTACAGGAACAAATCCTCCCTAATTCTCCTGTTCAGAAAACGTATCGCACAGCAGATGCTAATGCCAATTATTGACTATGGAGACATAGTATATGGCTCGGCACCTCAAACCCACCTTAGCAAACTTGACACCCTCTACAACTCAATTTGTCGTTTTGTTCTCCAATGCAACTATAACACACATCACTGCGAAATGCTCAAAGAACTAGATTGGTCATCACTCGAGTCTAGGCGCAAAGTTCACCTTTCCTGTCTTGCCTTCAAATTCTTTATGGGCCAGCTACCTGAACAAGCTCCTCACCCCTACCACATGCAGCACCTATCACCTGAGATCAGACTCCAAAAGATTGTTCATGGTCCCAAGGCTCAACAAAGTATCCGGCCGCTCCTCCTTCTCTTACCGTGCACCCCAAAACTGGAACAACCTACCGGAGACTCTTATATCCACCACCAGTCTAAGTTCTTTCAAATCTAAGGCTGTCACACATTTTAATGTGGTCTGTAATTGTTTCATACGCCCATAATACAAATTATCTTTAACTGTGCATGCAATGTCTTGTATATAATGTATACCCTGTTCATTTATGTAACTGTATTTGTAATCGTGTATTATTTGTCTTAACTCTGTGCCCAGGACATACTTGAAAACGAGAGGTAACTCTCAATGTATTACTTCCTGGTAAAATATTTTATAAATAAATAAATTATTTAGAGGGGCGACCATGATTGGTGTCAGATTCTGTACTGTACCTTGGCCAACCCTGTGACTCAAAATCCGTTCTGCATAAATAGTCACCGATGGATAGCACTGTATAGTTCTTAACCCTTTGGCTGCCACTACATCATGGGGTCTGGCACTCCAGGGGCCGCATGACGTAGTGGCCATGTCATGACGTTTTTGCAGAACACAATTTGAAACGCAGTAAAATAGAAGAGGACTCCCGTTTCCGGATTAAGTGAAGCCACGATTACTTGATCGCTCTGAGGAATGGTCACATGATTGCAATTTGCAGCAGGGGCACTCTGGAGCCGTGACCCCTCTGGCAACCAAATGGTTAATGTATAACTAAATTAGGAAATGAACTGCGATTTTATTATCTAAAGTTTATATTTTATTCAAACTTACAAGAGAATACTGCCCTAAGGGTAAAATGTTAAAGGATTTCCCCAGTTATAATAGGTTTTCCTTTTATGGGCATTCATGAAGTTGGGGACCAGATACACATTTTAACACTTGGCTCTTTTGCAGATGAGCTAAAAGAACATCTAATAGGAGATCACTCTATCGATAAAATCTTCACCCTTGGGAATTCTGAATTTCCTGTGAGCTGGGATAATGAGATCAAACTTTGGACATTCCTCGAAGCCAGAGCTTCTCTCCTGTTAAAAACCTATAAAACAGCTGTTGAGGTAACCCTATTAAGATTGTCTTGGAGCCCCGGAAACACCATTTGAAGAAGCAGTCGACCTTTTTTATTTTTTTATGTTTTTTTTTTCTTCATATTGTCATTGTTTAATTTGCATAATATTTCCTAAACAAAGCATTAAAATGTGCTATATTTCTTTTATTTCTGTTCTCATTGCTTTGTTCTTCTAATACTGGCATATAGCTCCTTACTACACACATCTTACATTTTCCATGGTTGCATATGGGGAATAGTGTTCTTTTTTTGTTTAGGTAAATACAAGCAATCTTTTAAATGGGATAAAGCGCAAAAGTGACATTAATGAATATGGCCTTTAACCAGTTTAAGATGAACCTGCAATGAACTGTCTGCAAAGAGGTTACAAATTAGTAACTTCTACTTTGAAATCTGACCACCAGCATTGTGGTACCCAAAGCATCTTGATATAGGTTTCCTTCAATGAATTAAATACAGATAGTAGTATGTACCAACGCATCCTCTTGATTGTTGTAGGCCCCTCTGCAAAGATAGCATGTCAGAAAGATGTTTTGTCGACCCTTGACCCACACCCTTCCATTATAAGTCGGCAGAAAATCCCCATAGACTTTGTTCGGGCCATGTTTGGCTGAAAATCCCAATTGGCCGCTTCAGCAGATATAGAATTACCCCCATAAGGGGAGAATGTTCCTGGAAATGGGATAATATACTGTGGGTCTTGCCCAACACCATGGGAACACACACTAGGGAAGATCTACAGTCACATCCCTTCTCCCCACCCTCCAAGTTTCAGTTTATCTAGTTTTCAAACAACATTTTTAAATACTTACCGTAAGGGAGTTTCGGGGAGAAAATCTGTCGGCCATCCAGAAATAACCCTGTAAACATGTTAGTCGTTAGTTTATTATTGTCCTAGGATGAACTGCATCTTTTAAAATATCTCTTGCATCTTTATTTCAAGGATGATAAACTCGTTTTGGAGCAATCGGACCTAACGTTTCATTCAGCAATGGCTATTAAACTGCGATTAGTGGAGAAAGAGATCTTGGAAAAGGCAGTAAAGAGTGCATCTGATAACAGAAAGCAATACAACAAGAATTTTGAAGAAGGCACTCCACTTCCGAAATATGAGGAGAGCAACATTGCTTTGCTAGAAAACACTGTGGCAGACTCAAAACTTCCTCTTGTTCTGAGAAACCTAAAAGACGGCGAAGCCGTGCAAGAAGGGGAGCTAAAAATCCAAGAAGCCATTGCCATCTCAGAGATAACAGAACATGGGTTCATGAACGGCAAGTACTCTATACCTAATGGGACCAAATCTGAAAGTGAGAATGTTATTACAGAAGGAAACAGAAAAGAAACCGAAAATGCCAAAGAATTTTCTTCAGAAAGCACTGACGAGGCGCAAGTACAATTGTGAAATGGTTTAACTTTGAGATTAAAACTGGCAGAGGTTTATGAAATGATGCATTTGCATTGACGTGTTTACTTTTTCTGCAAAAAAAAGTTGCTGCTTTCCATTTTTTCTAGTTATTTGAAATGTATTGCATTTGTCTTCAGCAGGAATCGCCTCGCTCAAGGCCAGAGCTTCAAAACAAAATGTATTCATTTTTGTTTTTTGCCCAGCTGACTTCTTTTTTGTGCGTTTTCACCCTGGAAAGCTAATGACTTGCCATTCTTAAACTTTTACCCTTTGCTTGAATGTGTGACGTTTTAAGCCCAAGCTAAGGACTGTCAAGTGAAAGATTTAAGCAGTGAAACAGCAATTTAGCAGAGAAATTAGAGTTGATGTTTGGAAGGTCTTCAACAGAACAAAGTCCATTAGGTAGCAAAGCTGCATTTTGTTTGTATGTTTAAGTATTCATACAATTTAAAGTCCTTTCTTTAGAAGTTGGTTCTTGTTGTTTTTTACTTTATTTGCATAAGAAATCCCTTATTTTATGGCAGGGTAGAAGTTGTCTGTTTAATTTAAAATATCTATTTTAGGCCAATCTGTCTTATTAAGCTTATATTCTTAGTGGTAAGCACTGTTAGTCACTGGGAGTTCGGAGGCATATACGGGTCCACCAAAAAGCTTTAACCACTTCAGTGTTGGAGAGGCTGGCAATGTGTTCCAGAAACCCCTCCAAAAGTAAGAGTTCAACTTTTTTCAAAAAGGTCTCTTCTCATTTTTTCACGTTTTCATTATAGCTAGAGATTTTCAAAGCTACACTTTTGACTAAGATCATCATTAAAACAAATGTGAACGATTTTTGTCATCTGTTCCTTATTAATGTTGGGTGAAGTAAGAAAAAGTTAAATTAGTTGTGGTGGAAAGCTAAACATGTAGAAGTAAAAAGTACTTAACATTCTGAAAGTAAAATGCCCTCCTTGAAAATGAATTTGACCAGTTCCTTTGCTGTACAAGAATATTTCTGTGTAGATGAAGTTTCTGCATAGGTTAAAGCTGCAATTCAGTTCATAGGACTAGGGTGACCAGACATCCCGGTTTAGCCGGGACAGTCCTGGATTTACTGTGCATGTCCCGGTGTCCCGACAATTATTTGAAAATGTTTAAAATGTCCCGGTTTGGGCTGCAGAGAAGGAGGGGGCGGGCCAAGATGGTGAGGGGGCCGGGCCAAGATGGTGAGGGGGCCGGGCCAAGATGGTGAGGGGGCCGGGCCAAGATGGTGAGGGGGCCGGGCCAAGATGGTGAGGGGGCCGGGCCAAGATGGTGAGGGAGCCGGGCCAGGATCGTGAGGGGACGGGGCCAGGATCGTGAGATGACGGGGCCAGGATCGTGAGATGACGGGGCCAGGATCGTGAGGGGACGGGGCCAGGATCGTGAGGGGACGGGGCCAGGATCGTGAGGGGACGGGGCCAGGATCGTGAGGGGACGGGGCCAGGATCTGTATGAATGGAGCTAGAAATATGAAGAGAGAAACATGTAGTTACAGCCACAGGGGGCGCTGCATGCTGCTCCTTAGAGCGTGTGTGTGGTGTGTCTGTGTGTCTGCAGGTCAGTGTGTGCGAGTGTCTGTGCAGGTCAGTAGCTGTGTGTGTGTCTGAAGTTCAGTGAGGGGGAGAGAGAGAATAGAGAAGGAATGAGAGAATGGAGGAGCATACGAAGAGGGAAGGGAGAGAATGGGTGGGAAGGGGAAGTAAAAGGAGAGAATGGGGGTGGGAAGGGAGAGGGAGAATAGGGAAGGTAGAGAGAGAGAATGGGGGGAGGAAGGGAGACAGAACTGGGGGGAGGGAAGGGTGAGAGACGGGGTGGGGAGAGAGAATGAGGGGAAGGGTGAGAGAAAATGGGTGAAGGGAGGGATAGAGAGAATGGGGGAAGGTAGAGAAAGAATGGGAAGAGGTAGAATGAATAATACAGCATCAATGGTGACACTATTAGATAAATATCATTATAATATTAATTTTTTATTAATTTATTTATAAAATATTTTACCAGGAAGTAATACATTGAGAGTTACCTCTCGTTTTCAAGTATGTCCTGGGCACAGAGTTAAGACAAATAATACATGGTTACAAATACAGTTACATAAATGAACAGGGTATACATTATATACAAGACATTGCATGCACAGTTAAAGAAAATATATATTATGGGCGTATGAAACAGTTACAGACCACATTAAAATGTGTGACAGCCTTAGATTTGAAAGAACTTAGACTGGTGGTGGATATAAGAGTCTCCGGTAGGTTGTTCCAGTTTTGGGGTGCACAGTAAGAGAAGGAGGAGCGGCCGGATACTTTTTTGTGCCTTGGGATCATGAACAGTCTTTTGGAGTCAGATCTCAGGTGATAAGTGCTGCATGTGGTATGAGTGAGGAGCTTGTTCAGATAGCTGGGTAGCTTGCCCATAAAGAATTTAAAGGCAATGTCATTTGTTGTATTAATAATTTTTCTGTGTGTCCCGGCTTTTCATGTTCAAAATCTGGTCACCCTACATACAACCCCAACCCCCCCCCCCCCCCTCCTCTCCCTTTTTTTTTTTTTTCTTTAAAGGATGGGAACCAGTGATCTTCGTGCTATTTTCAGCTGTATGGGGACAAATTTGTCCTGACATACAGTACTTACCACTATCACTTCCTGGTTTTTAAATACCCCACAGATTATGTTGTGGCTTTCTATTGGCCCACATCCTGTGGGAGATCATCAAAAGTACAGTTTGTTTTACTGTATGGGTCTATTCAATTGTACGATTGGTTAAGGCAGGGGTGAGCAAACTTTTTATGCCAAGCACCCCTTTTCATCCATGACATTTCTCGGGCCCCCCCTGCCTGATGTAATCAAAATCACATGAAAAAAAAAACCTTTATTAATCGGTATACAGTGTAAATACAAATATGTCTAAGGTCGCGCGTATAGTGCCCGCGACGGAGACGCGTGATGTCACCGGTCGCCGCTAGCGAAAGTTGTATTTCGCTTTGTGGCGGTGCGAGCGACCAGGCCATTGATTCGTTCAGAGGCTGTCACATGAGGCAACAGCCCCTGAAAAATCAAATATTGCCGGCTTCAAAAAATCGCGTCGCGCTTACTATAAGCGCACGCTGTGGCGACAATGCATTTGTTTTCGGGCGACGTCGCGTCGCCGGCACTATAAGCGCAATCTAAATACTTACATACTTCAACAGCTCGCTCTTGCAAAATTAGGCTGTGTCCACACTGCCGCTACTAGCAGAGGATCGCAGCAAAGCAGGTTGCCAGCGGAGAGCAGGAACACAGCGCTATTGCAGGACAGACTAGAGGGAGGGGCGTTTGACATTACAGCGCTCGCGCGTGCTCCTCCTCTGTACCTCTGAATCACGTGGCCGCCACCTGCACTATTCTATTCAGCCGCCGGCGCACATCTTAGGCTGTCCGCCCGCGCAAATCTTTTTCGCCTGTGCACCCAGGTTTTGCCGCACGTGCCCCGCCTAAATAAGTAGGTTTTGCCTGCGCACCGCTGCATTCAATCACAACACCCACACAATCACCACACACACACACACAATCACCACACACACACACAGCCCCCCCACACACACACAGCCCCCCCCCCACACACACAACCCCCCCCACACACACACTCAACCCCCCCCCCACACACACACACACAACCCCCCCCACACACACACACAACCCCCCCACACACACACAACCCCCCCCCCCCCACACACACACACACAACCCCCCCCCCACACACACACACACAACCCCCCCCCCACACACACACACACAACCCCCCCCCCACACACTCAACCCCCCCCCACACACACACACACTCAACCCCCCACACACACACAACCCCCCCCACACACACACAACCCCCACACACACACAACCCCCCCACACACACACACACAACCCCCCCACACACACACACAACCCCCCCACACACACACAACCCCCCCCACACACACACACAACCCCCCCCCACACACACTCAACCCCCCACACACACAACCCCCCACCACACACTCAACCCCCCACACACACTCAACACCCCCCCACACACTCAACCTCCCCCCCACACACACTAACCCCCCCCCCACACACACACACAACCCCCCCCCACACACACACACACACACCCCCCCCCCACACACACACAACCCCCCCCCCACACACACACACTCAACCCCCCCAGACACACACACACACTCACAGCGGAGAGCAGGAACACAGCGCTATTGCAGGACAGACTAGAGGGAGGGGCGTTTGACATTACAGCGCTCGCGCGTGCTCCTCCTCTGTACCTCTGAATCACGTGGCCGCCACCTGCACTATTCTGTTCAGCCGCCGGCGCACATCTTAGGCTGTCCGCCCGCGCACATCTTTTTCGCCTGTGCACCCAGGTTTTGCCGCACGTGCCCCGCCTAAATAAGTAGGTTTTGCCTGCGCACCGCTGCATTCAATCACAACACCCACACAATCACCACACACACACACACACAACCCCCCCCACACACAACCCCCCCCACACACAACCCCCCCCCACACACACACACACAACCCCCCCCCCCACACACACACACACAGCCCCCACACACACACACACACAACCCCCCCACACACACACACACAACCCCCCCCCCCCCACACACACACACACACACAGCCCCCCCCACACACACACACACACACAACCCCCCCCCCCCACACACACACTCAACCCCCCCACACACACACAACTCCCCCCCCCCACACACACACACACAACCCCCCCCACACACACACACAAACCCCCCCCACACACACACACACTCAACCCCCCCCCCCCCCACACACACACACACACTCAACCCCCCCCACACACACAACCCCCCCCCACACACACACACAACCCCCCCCACACACACACAACCCCCACACACACAACCCCCCCCCACACACACACACAACCCCCCCACACACACACACAACCCCCCCACACACACACAACCCCCCCCCCCCCACACACACACAACCCCCCACACACACAACCCCACCCCACACACTCAACCCCCCACACACACTCAACACCCCCCCACACACTCAACCTCCCCCCCACACACACTAACCCCCCCCCCACACACTAACCCCCCACACACACACACACAACCCCCCCCCACACACACACACACAACCCCCCCCACACACACACACTCAACCCCCCCACACACACACAACCCCCCCCCACACACACACACACACACACAACCCCCCCCCCACACACACACACTCAACCCCCCCAGACACACACACACACACTCAACCCCCCCAGACACACACACACACTCAACCCCCCCCCCACACACACACAACCCCCCCCACACACACACACAACCCCCCCACACACACACACAACCCCCCCCCCACACACACACAACCCCCCCCCCCACACAACCCCCCCCCCCCACACACACACAACCCCCCCCCCCACACACACACAACCCCCCACACACACACACACACAACCACACCCCACAGACTCAACCCCCCCACACACACTCAACACCCCCCCACACACACTAACCCCCCCCCCCACACACACACACTCAACCCCCCACACACACACACTCAACCACACACACACACACATTTGGTGGGTGGGGGGAGGTTGTAACTAAGCCTGCTCAGGTCCCCCCATGTGCTGCTGAAAACGGGCGAGTAACAGACAGGAGCAGGGAACTGGAAGCAGCCTCTGCCCGGAGCTTTTGGCTGCCCGTGCACAGCTCTGCCCGCCCCCAGGTTTCCCCGCATGCAGCCTGCGCCCCCCCTACATAATCTTGCGCCCCCCAGTTTGCGCACCGCTGGGTTAAGGTGATAGAAAGTGTGTTACTGTCCAGGAGAGGGATATTTTAATTTTACAACTGGTGAGTATTTAGCTTTATTCTTAATGCAGCAATGCTTTCAAATACTGACGGCCTCAAAAGCAAATACATGCCTCCTACAAGTTCTTCCTGCCTAAAATAAAAGGCATTTTAATATTCATTCTTATATACATTTTTTGTCATAACTACACTAATGGTCCAATTTGAGGAACCAAAATCCATACCCCCTGTTTTATTAAACTGCAAATGTTTCACTTCCGATTGGCATGTCGAGGCCTTTCTGTACTGTGTTTAGGTTTGATGAGGCTGTCTGCACGTCCACAAACAGTGCCACCGTGACTTATCTTTGAATGTTTTACATACTGCACACTAATTTCAAACCCTCCATGTATGTTTGATTTGTGACCTTGTTCCCTACAAAACAGGTTTTGAAGAAAAAAATCTATTAATATAGATTACATTTTGTTTGTAACATACAAGACCCTGCTTTTATCGCTTATGTTTTGTAATTTACTTACGGCAGCAGTCTATTGATTACGCGAGGGCGAGGTGTTGCATTTTTTTTCCATTTGATAGGATATCTCTTTGCCCTTTGCAAGACTGTTTTGAATTTTTTAATTCTGATGCTCCAATCAGGAGATGTAAGCGTTTCAAATATTAGGTGATTGGGAGGTTAAAATGGATCTTCCCAGTACAGTCCAAAGGCTACCATGGCCACCTACATCAGAAGCTAGAGGTTAGGAAAATCTTTTTAGCACCAAAAAAAACCGTTTAACAGTGTGTGTGTGTGTGTGTGTGTGTGTGTGTGTGTGTGTGTGTGTGTGTGTGTGTATATATATATACATATATATATATACATACATACATACAGTGTCCGACAAATCACCAAAAAATCTACTCGCCACCTAGTACCACACGTGTGCTGCTTGGGCCAATAGGAGCTCGCCACGATGTTAAATCCACTCGCCCGGGCGTGCAAATGTATAGGTTTGTCGAACACTGTGTATATATATATATATATATATATATATATATATATATATAATTACTCACCATAACTTAACTCAGTATTATATATATATATATACATATATATATATATATATATATATATATATATATACATACATACATATATACAGCTGTCTGTGGGTGGTTTTCTGGGTATGCACCTTAACCCTGGGTGTGCTCAAAGCTGTGACCATGCAGCAAGCTTAAGCCTATAGTTAACCATGTTAAAAATGGTTTTTGAAGCAAAAAGTGGCACTGTGTGCTCATTTGCATGTCATTTCCCAGAATCCCTTGCTGCAGTGGAAGTGCTGTTTGCTGGGTGATAATGGGGAAAGGCGGGGTTGCAGACCTGGCTAAGACATGCAGATGAGCATACAGTTGTATTTACATTTGCATATATATATATATATATATATATATATATACTGTGCTCATTTGCATGTCATTTTCCAGAATCCCTTGCTGCAGTGGAAGCACTGTATGCTAAGTGATGATGGCGAAAAGCAGGGTTGCAGACCTGTCTAAGACGTGAATGTGCTCACCAGTGATATTTTTATTTTGTGTGTGTAAATGTATGTATATACTGTAGCTAGATATAGATAGATATCTATCTATTATGCGAGGCATCAGTGACAATCTTCTATCCTGTATGAGGAGCTAATTTTGTGAGTACTAATTACGTGTCTGTTTATGAAATAAGAGAATGTTTCTTGTAAGAAACTTCACTGATGTCTGCAATGTTAGAAAATTCTATTGGCAGTGAAAAAAGTATTCAATGCAATCTGTCATGTAAACAAACAGACCTTTAGATTGGGAAGCATTGCAGAGTTTCCTTTCTGTTTTGTATTTTGGCATATAGGCTTTAAATTAATGCTAGGCTGTATGCCAGACTTGGCTTCAGCTGGTTGAAAGCTT